>NC_139642.1:312500-612500 GCF_964638095.1 Poromitra crassiceps
TTTTTTGAGGATTCTGGCTTATCTTTCAAGACCCGAGGATTCTTTTCTGCTAAGATTTTGTGAACACACAATATCTCAAAAGAACTAATAGAATGTGTGCTTTCTCTGTCTAAAAGAGTTAGTTTGTAGAGTTAGTAGTTATGTAAGCATTAACAGTTGAATACAGCATGGTTTCAGCGTCTGAAAAATTATTCAGAGATAAACGGCTTTTTGTGAAATTCGATAGAACAGTCACTTTAACCATTAATTTTTGGCATCAGTAAGACGTCAGACATCTAAACAATAGTTTTGAACAGTAATTTCCTCCATAACAGCAGGAAACCCCCCTCTGCTTCCAACTCCTCCCTCCGTGGGCGTTCTCCTCCGCCCTCCTTGGCTCTGCAGCGGGTCTGTGACAAACGAGTTGCTGCTGCCTGGCAGTCTGGATGGGGCTCGCTGGATGGGTTTCGCTCGTTTCTTGGCGGTCCGGTTGAGAGCTCTGATGAAGCTCTTGCGATTCTGGGCTTATTTATGGTGCGTGTTTCAAAGTGTGCATCCAGTCTATTCTTGGAACCCCCCACCGTTGCCACCGCTGTGCGTCAGCGCGAAAGTGAAAGCGTTTTCGCCATCCATTTTACAGTATGAGAACGGCTTCCTCGCGCTTTTCCCTCCAGTTTTGGCTCGCCTCTTTCTACTGTGGAGAGACATGTCGCCACTCAGTGGGTCGGTAAAATAGATTATACACATTCAATACCTCCAATTCAACACGTCATTGGCAGTGAACGTGTTAAGTAAAACTTATTTTTAAGTGTTATATAATTGAACTTTTAGTATTTTAAACTGGCCTTTCACCGATGGTACATCACTGCCATCACTGTATTGCAAATGTTTACTATGAAACTGCATTCATGGGGACAATTGCATAAATCAGAATCTATGGGACTAAATACACATTTGAATGGCGATTGGCCCCTGTTCTCTATTAGGCACTCAGTCACTTTAGGTTTTGGCTTGGCACACGGTCTGTTAGTATCTTTTTATATATTTTTTTACTGTGTTTTTCTAATATTGTCTACTGTGTGTTTTTATTAACTGTATGTGAGCTGCTGGTACATGAATTTCCTTCGGGATAAATAAAGTATCTACCTACCTACCTACCTACCTAGATACAAACTCAAGCGTGGTGTTATGTAGGAATGTTTGTCTATTTTCTTTGGATAGATAAAGACTCTTGGGTGATGGTGGCTTGTTTTCATGATACATTTAGCATGAGAGGGCAGGTGTAATGGTTTGGCATGTGGTAAAGATTATTTTTTAATTTATTTTACAGTAAAACAATGGGGAAGAGAAGCGGGCCGGCGGTGGCATGCCCCATCCCGGGGTGTGAAAGTGGGCGCCGTTATCGCCACCTGGCCAAGCACCTGAGGGAGCAACATCTAGAAATACAGAACAGCCAGGAGAGGTCAATTTATAATAACATGGCCACCCACCACTTGCCCCTGGAGGAGGGAAGCTGCCCGATAGCGTCGTGCTTGGGTAGGCGCTTTCAGTGTCTGCGGAAGCACCTATTAGTCCATCGCGAGCTGACGGGGAAGGAGATGCACGCAGTCCGGGCTAGCCTACAAAAAAAGGCCGCCTGTGACCTGTTGAGCCGCCTCAGGGCATCCAACCCTGATCCCCCCATGGCCACCACTATGGACCGGGATGAGGGAGGAGAATCTGAAGAGGAGCTCGGGCCAGCCCACGCACCCCCCCCCCCACCTGAATTGAGCAACGCCGAGCTCCGCGTTGCGAACAGGCGGCTCACGGAGGAGAACAGGCGGCTCACGGAGGATAATTCTGCACTACAGCGGGAGAACTTGGCCCTGCGGGCCAAATTGAGGGCGGTAGTGAGGGTAAGTGAAAACAGAGGGACAAGTTTAAATACTGTAGAATATCTAAATACTTATCCTTGACTTGGATCCGCTTTCTCTCTATGTTTCATTTCTACAGCAAGGTGCCGTGCTCCCAGCTCCAGGTGACTCTGAGGCCTCCTCCACAGAGGAACCCAGACAGCCTCCTCCTGCAGGGAAGAAGAAGGTCGCAAAATTCCGGCACATCAAGAAGGCCCGTCATAGGCCAGCCGTGGCCTCTGGAGCATCCTCCACGGACAGCAGCCTGCCCACCCCCACAACTGTGAGTACAATGTATTACCTATATAATTATATGAATTCTTTATACATGTATATATACATGAATATGGACTATAAAGAATGCTGTTACGCCTACCTGACATACCTAGCTCATACCTGGAGTAACAAATTATACATTGCTGTATCTATGCACAGGTGCCTCCACCCGAGCAGGTGTCAGCGCCCTCTTCAGATGAGGATGTGCCCGAGACAGACACAGTCATTGAAGTGAGTGAAATGTTGTACTGCCACAAGATTGTCTTCCTTAATGAATATGGAGTATAAAGAATGCTGGTACACCTACCTGACATACTTAGCTCATACCTGGAGTAACAAATTATACATTGCTGTATCTATGCACAGGTGCCTTCACCCGAGCAGGTGTCAGCGCCCTCTTCAGATGAGGATGTGCCCAAGACAGACACAGTCATTGAAGTGAGTGAAATGTTGTACTGCCACAAGATTGTCTTCCTTAATGAATATGGAGTATAAAGAATGCTGGTACACCTACCTGACATACTTAGCTCATACCTGGAGTAACAAATTATACATTGCTGTATCTATGCACAGGTGGCTTCACGCCCAGGCAGCCCTGGTTCCTCCACTTCCTCCCCCCTTGTGTACCCGGTCTTGCCGGCGCTGATTAAGCGCAAATGGAAAAGCGCCGGTGCGCCTGCGGTAGCCCTGCCCGACGACATCCGTCAAATTTTCGGCGGGAGTGGGAAGGGCTCGCAGATGCGCTTTGTTCAGCTCCCGCCCACAATTGGTGAGAAACAACACACTCTGTACGTTTACTAATGACATACAGAGTCATTAGTCATACTAATACAAATGGTTAATCACTCATTTATCATGTGCCTTCACAGCTAGGTTCCTGGACGAATACAAGGAGTACCTGCTCGGGGATCAAGAGATCCTCACCCCGAAAATGCGTCAAAATGGGGTGACGGCCCTGAGCCACATCAAAGCATACCCGGCCTACATGATGCAGGGCTGGGAGAACAAGGACTTCTGGACCTGGCATTTTATAAATAACTTGCGCCGCCAGAGAAAGTAGGTGTAGTTATGACAACAAGAAATCACTAATTGTTTATGCCACAATCCCAATAGTGACTAAACACAAACTCATCTTTCCACAGCCTCCCTCACATCCTCAGACAGCAGGAGCTGGCACCCACCAGCCAGGTTAAATTCCTGACGGAGGTCAGCGAATTCCTGACCTATTGCTCCCTCAAACGACCCAAGGACAGCCGGGTGAGAGCGCAGGAGTGGGTGGTCTTAAGTCGGGCGGCCAAGAGGACCACAAAACTGATCTCCAGGACGGTGTCGCTCCACCGTTGCCTGGTCAAAGCCAGGAAGGAGAAGGCGCTCCTCCCCAAAGAAGCCCTTGCCACCTGCCAGGAAAAGGCATGGAAAATAATCCCCAAGTTACTGGGTAAGTCCTCATTCTACATATGTTTGTGTGTTTGTGGTATACCTGCTATACCTACCGTAAACATGGAGAAATGTGTGTGTTCACTTACCTGTTATACATGCCTTAGACCTTGAGCAACAACGTTCTTATACATTATTCTAACTGACCTACTCACTCGTACTCACCTCATACTTCATTGGATGGCTAATAATCTCTTCCCCCTCCTTCTCATTTCTCTCCCCCCAACCTGCTCTCTTTGGCTGTGTTCTTGATACAGCCGCCATCACAAAGGCCCCACCACCAGTCACACGCAGGGACAAGGCGTGGACCACCATTTACAGTTTCTATCGGCACCTGGCCGCCTACCTGGTGACTCTGTACGGGAAGAGGTCAGGGGTGCTGACTGGCATGACCACGCAGGAGGTCGCCGGAGCCCACGGCAATGATGAGACCGGCTACCTCATCAATGTAAGTTTAGACTGGATGTAAAACAGTCTTTAAAATTCATGAATTTCATTTCCTAATGCATGTATTTTGTTGTACTTGATCATGTGTAATGATCATTAAGGTTTTGTCTGTTGAATCTTTTTGTCTGCCTCTTTTTCTGTTGCAGGTCGCAGACAGTAAGACCGTGAGGACTCACGGCTTCTCGCAGATCTACTTGTATGCTGACGAGATGCAATGGTTCCGGGACTGGCTCCTGCTGAGGGAGAGGACCCCACCAAAGACTGAATATTTCTTCAACACCTCGGGAGTGGGCCAGTCTCGAAACCTCATACGCCACTTCAGGCGAGCATTGATCCGGGATGGGGCTGGAAGGGAAGCCGTCCTTCCTGGACGTCAGAACTGCAGTCTCCACCTATGTGAGTTAAACCTATGTGAGATAAATTATTTGGAGCTACAACCCTTGGTTTGTACGGGGTGCGAGTTCATGTAAAGTGGAACCAGGCTTTGAAACAAATCTATCTAACTTGGTCTCTTTAGATAGTAAGTAGCCCTGATGGCACCTTTGGTGCCAAAGTCGACCTGATGGCATGCTGTCAGGGCTACTTTGGCAAAATAGCTGCCATCAGGGCTACTAAGTGAGACTTAAGTGTCAAAGCCCAATTCACTCCCCAGTGATGTATGTAGGAGTGTGTTTCAGGTCTATTGGAGTCGATTGCTAGGGTTAGGCTTTGAAAAGGCTGTTCTTTTGTTTTCAGAAATGGAAGGAAACTGACCCAGAACTGCGGGCGGAAGTTGCAAGATTTATGGACCATTCCATAAATTCACAGGAAAGGTTCTATGCCATGTACAAAGATGTGGGGCGCGCGGCGCGCATGCGCCAAATCTTCACAGCTATTTCGGCATGCACAGAGATGGAACAAGTCAACTCCCCCCCTCCCACTCCTGCAGACGATGATCAAACGCCGGGCCCAAGCCAAAGGCATCGGTCTGCCGAGTGGGTGAGGGGCCGCAGGCCTGAGCTGAGGCCCTCCAGTGCCTCGCCCACGCGACGGGGGCCACTGGATGTGGTGACGGGCCCGGGAGAAGGACCTTCCCGCCGCCTTGGCCGCACTGCCAGGCGTGGCAGTTATGCCACAGGCAGGCCTAGCTGGGCCTGCCTGTGGCATAACTGCCACGCCTGGCAGTGCGGCCAAGGTGGCGGGCAGGTCCCACAGGTGTCACCTAAAAAGAGGGCGGCCAAGCGCTCTCCCCCTACCAGCCCAGAAGGCAGAAGCCAACCTGAGCTTGAGGCGGTAAGTCAAATCATGTATGATGAAGCCTCTTTGTCTTTGAACTGTGCCCAAGTTCACAACATTTAATTTGTCTTATGTTTGTGCTTACAATACAGACACCAAAGAAGAAGAGGAGGTACGCCACCCGGAGGGCTGCTCTCCTGTCCCCAGCCAAATTCAGCCCCTCCAAGTATCGACTGCGCCAGGCGGTGGTAAAACTAAAAAAGATCCTGGACTTCCACCCCCAATGAGACTCCCCACCGTTGTAAATAGTTGTAAAAGTTAATTGTTGTTACAAGTTGATGTTTTTGTTTGTTTGTTTTATTGTTCATATTGTTTTTCTTGTTATTGCTGTCTGTGCAACCCCAGAAACCCTCCCCACCACCCTTGTTTACAGCTGTCAACTTTTCATAATTTTATGGATATGTGAGCACCCTGTGTGGCAGCTTGCCACCATGTTCATTGCACTGCTGTTGCAGAAAAAAAAAAAACTGCACTTGCAGGAACAAAAACAAACAAAAAAACAACAAAACAAAAAACCTCCACATGGACACTGCCTTGACGTGGCGTGGCGGCTTAAGGCCTGCGTGATCCCAGAGCCTCTGGAGAGGGGACTGCCATTCTCCAGAGGCTCTGGCATCACGCAGGCTAACTAAAGTGTCCAAAACTAAAAATAAATCCATAGAATGTCGAATGGTAAGTGGGGCTGAAATACTTACTATCTAACTTGGTCTCTTTAGATAGTAAGTAGCCCTAATGGCACCTTTGGTGCAAAAGTCGCCCTGATGGCATGCCGTTAGGGCTACTTTTGCACCAAAGGTGCCCATCTCAATTACATCATGTTACCGTCCAGAATGGCATTTGTGTTCTGACATCGAAAGGGTTGGTGCAGTGGATTTCTTTGGCCTGTGCCTTTTCGTGTGTCTCTCTGTGATGAATGATTACCCTACCCTATCCAGAGGGAAAAAGGAAATACAAGTGGTCCGATTTAGAGATAGAGGGGGAAAAGGGGGATTTAGTGCCATAATCAGAATGTCATGTGTATGTAACCCACATGAGATATATCGTTACTAAACCTGTATATGTAGTTTAGGGCGTAATGTTATGTTTGCAACAGAGGGCGGCGCACACGCTCTAGGTCTCGGGTTACAGACTGTTTAGAAACGTCCTTTCCGGGTTTTCGCTTCCTTTCTAACTAAGACACTGAGCTGAAAGCACGCTACGACCCACCTTTAAGAACTCCCGGT
Source organism: Poromitra crassiceps (assembly GCF_964638095.1). Taxonomy (NCBI): domain Eukaryota; kingdom Metazoa; phylum Chordata; class Actinopteri; order Beryciformes; family Melamphaidae; genus Poromitra; species Poromitra crassiceps. Next base: position 319,030 of record NC_139642.1, read on the forward strand.
ATGAAACGTTACACAAACGTCATAATTCTTGATTAATTCCCCTCATATCAACTACTAATACGTTTGTTTATCAGGACCGAATCCTGTGCATGAAACTGAACGTGAGGAGCCATTCTGTTGAAAGGTCCCTCTCACTGTGAGCTTCGGTAAGCAGGGCAAATGGTTGCTAGTATGACAAACCACCATGTTAGCCTAATGCCGTTAATCTGTTGCCAATACCTTCAGATACTTTTCATAAAACCAATCAGAGCTATGGAAACGATGTCTAATGTTTAAACACTACAGTGGTGCAGATTGTGTCCCAAAAGATTGCTAAATAGATGCTAACGACATTAGCGCGATGCTAATCGCTAACAGTGGTAACACTGTATTAGCAAAGGGACTGTGGCTAGCTAAGCCAAGCTAGCTATTACTGCATTAAATGCTGTTGGAAAGTGAAGCAGTGATAGCATGGTCCAGTTAAAGGTGCATTGCATCAATCTACGTTTATATTGAAATACACTGCTCAAAGATGTATTCATTCACATGTCTGTGATACAAATAGTCTATTTCATTTTGGTTATTAAAATACATATGTTGAGTAAAATAGAAGTGATAATTCAGTCCATTAAAAACATGTTGGTGATGTTTTAAAAAGGGAATATATAGTCAAAAGGTGTATATGTTTAAAAGGGAATATGTAGATTTAAAAAGAGGTTTAAAAGGATAAATAATTTAATTGTTTATTTTAAAATACCAATTCTAATGTTGTAATTCATGATGGATAATTATTTTATTTGCACTAAAATACTGTTGTAGTGATGCATGTTAATTAATTGCATGATGATTGAAGTACTGTATACCCTCAGCTATTGGTTATGATAAGATATTCCGGATGATGGAAGTAAGTTAATGAGATCGAATGATGAACGGAAATAGAAAATAGATGGTAACTTGTACATTCTGGACTATGTGTCTAGATTGGTTTTTTGACCAGATTGAATCTTTCTGGACCCTGGAGGGTTCAGTGGCGAGCCAAGCCAGAGACGATAGACTGAGGACGGGCCAGAAATGCGGTGTGGCCAGCCGTAGGATCCGCCCTCAGAGGACATCTGACCAACTCAACTCGACTCATTCCATTCATTCAGGACAGATAAGAACGCAAACCCTAGTTAGCTACCCGGGTAGTAATAGGGTAGTGTACGAACACAAACAAAGGAGTACTTCATTCACCGAACTGAACACGTTCTTGCTCCTTAAAGGAGTATCCCAACTCAGAGGAAGCGAACTCTGAATTCTAACTCCGTAAGGGAGGACTCCACTAAACAGACTATTTTCTTTTAACTTTTCTATTTTATTTATTTATTAATTTTGAAGTTTGTATTTCATTTTATTTCTATATTGTGTGCTAGCACTGCCAGTTATTGCATTGTGAGGCAATAAAAATTGTCAACTGTTCAACTTCATATCAGCTCTCTCGACGTGAGTTATTCAATTATCTCCAAGGTATCTACTTCCGAACCTAGGTGAATATTAGGGTCACTCTTTTCATTGGTTAACACTAGGGGGCGCTACATGTATTATAACATTGCACCTGAAACATCATGTATTAATCACTGTATTCACGTCTTGAGTCAACAGCGCAGAGGCACACTGCTGTACAGTGTGTGCCTTTCATCCCCTCATCTCGCCGCTGTGCCAAAATGTGCGCACACAGACAGGCAGCCTGTCACCATGGATTCTCTACTTAGTTCTAACCGATTTCTGCCATTAAACATTCTCTGTAATCTCTGTCATCTGCTCGGAAATTATGTGTGTCAATTATGTTCTTATCGCCATTCAATGAAAGTACAACTTGAAGTGTAAATGTCGCATTTTGGCACTCACATCCCATTGCGATCGCGCCCATAACATGACATCACCATGTTATTTGATAGCCTATTGTAGGATATATTTATTTGTTCTTTTTATTCCATTGACATCATGCAGTTTTGAGGATAAAGTCAGAGAACACAGGAAAGGTACAATGAAAGCAATATAACCTATGAAGGGTTTATTTATCTTGCATTTTATTTATTTATTATATCATTTTATTTCATTTATATATTTGTATTGTATTTTATTTTTTAATATTTGTTCTATTGTAGATCATAATTAGGCCTACAACTTTCACCTAATCATTTTCACTTTGATAGGCTATGGCGTATCAGCATGTGTTGTCTATTGGGCTAATTTTAAGAATGGCTTTAAATCTGTTTTTGCAAATGAACTATTCATATAGAAATAAATAAATACCGTAAATGACCATTAACAGCCACATGACCACATTGATTTAAATAATCAATTACAGAAATTCAAATTCTAGTGTTGGCGGAGACTGTATGATTGTTCCAATGTTCTAAACATTTCCAATGACTTGAGGCGGGAAGGTGCATGGGGAAAAACAGACTATTGACACAGGAGAGATCATTCAACACATTTTTTTTTTTACAACGCAATACAGGCCCATCATAGGTTAGGCCTACATATCTTTTCCAAACGCAAACAACCATTATCTCCGCTTGTCACAACAAAGGGAAACCATGCACTTCAGTTGGACGGTGGTCTGGCATTTCAGCTTTGGAAATAGAATAGAATAGGGTAGAACATCGTCACCTTGTTTTTTCATAACTTTGACATGTCCCCTTCATGAAATGGATGGTCACCAAATGTACTTTTACTGCAAAAGCCATCAAAATTATCAATAAAGTGCTTCACCACATAGGCGAAAAAAGAGGTTAAAAAAGAGGTTAGGTTTAGGCATGGGGGGTGGGAGAGGTTTGGGTTAGGGGGTGGGAGAGGTTAGCCGTCTGGGTTAGGATTAGGCATTGTTATTGGGGCGTGGGAGAGACTTGAAGGGGTCTCCGGGGTCCGACCCCTGAAGGAAGGGGGGTCGGAGACGACCCCCTCTTCAGCTCGGAGACCCCCCGAAGCGACCCCACAGGGTCCTGGGGCCCACCCAGGCCTCGGAGACCCCAGGTTTATCCATTAAATGGGCTTTTTCTGGTAAACTGTGCAAGCTGTCCATTGGATGGGGTTTTTAAAGGTCCCAATTCGTGCAGCTGTAACCTCTTAAAAACGTGTGTCTCTGGTCCATAAAACATGATTCTGGATTAATCTGTCGAAAATATAGCAAACCCGTTTGTTGTGACGGAGTTCTCACTTCCTCATCTGGTCGCTTCCCAAGAACGGCCTGTTTCCATAATATATTCAGAACTAACAGTTCCCATTGGCCGCTGAGGGAGAGCCCGCCCCAGGCTCCCAGCGGCCAATCAGATTAGCGTCTGTGGACCAGCATGCTAGGTTGCGAGTTATCGTTAACTTAACGGTTACTACCTAAAGAGGACATCTCAAAATGCCTAGACTTACCGAATGCACCTCTGCAGTTGCTGGATCACGTACAGTTGGCGTCGCTCCAGCTAGAAGTGTTAATTTTGTGGCTATAGACTAAATGGTGCAGGTAGCTTGTGTGAGAGGGACCCGCGCAGTATGCAGGAGGAAGCTAGTGACATCGATATTCTCTCCAGATTCCTCTCTGGGCAAACGACGCGTTTGGGGGTGTGGCTTGGAGGAGACTGCAGGGGGACGCTGGATAGGGACAAATCCAACTGTGGCAATTCTGAGCGTGTGACCACTCATTACAGGGAGGGCTGACAGCAGTATATATGCATTTACAAGTAAAAACAGCTTTTGCACGGAATGGGACCTTTAAGGTAACGTGCAAGCTGGACATTAAATGGGGGTTTGCAAGTAATCTCTACAACCCCAGAGAAACTGGGTTGTAGAGATTGTACAACTCCACCCCAGAGAATGGGGACATTTTTGAAGCAGTTCCTTTTTATTGAATCCATTGATTCATAGTAGATCAAAAATATGGTTATATTGTGAATAATGGCCTTTTATATAAGGCCTTATTATAGGCGGAATTATCAAACAGTTCATTTTTCTGAAAAATACTCAATTCTAATCCTAATGTACTGTCATGGTCGATACTTTGGCCATCATCCACTGTCTAAAGATTACATTTCTTCGTGTGTTTGTGCCTTGTCTAGTTCATTTATTTCTGTGTGCCATGTCCTCTGTCTGGCCCAGCTGTGTCTACTTTGTAATCACCTCCTTGTGTAGCCTATATTGTCTTGTCTCCCCTGTCAGTCTTGTCGGATTGTTGTTGCTGTCATGTGTCTCTGTTTTCTGTGAAGAGCTCAAATACTATACTATACATAGTGACTCATTTACACAAAACATTTCAGTGAAAAAAATAAAGACAAGAGACATATCTCGGCAATTAAATGTATATTTATTACTTTTCACGACTCTCTCTGTACTGCGGTGCGCTCCAAAACCGGAAATCCCCAAATTGAATTTAATTGAATTTCCTTTCATTGTACGATTACAACGAAACTTGAGGTAGCCCCTGTCAGACAGGCAGTTAAAAACTCAGTGCAGTTAAAAACTTTAGTTAAAAACAAAACTATAAAATCAAAGTTAATATAAACTAAGCTAAGATAAAAAAATACAGACACAAAACCACAACAAAAAAACATATAACGCATACATTCCACTAGGTCCGTGTTCGGTCCGTCTGAGCGCTGCGGTACGGCATCGGAGCCGATACGTTTCCACTCTAATCATTGTGTCAACTCCCACCTACTCCACTGCGTTGCGTGTCTACTCCGTCCCACCTCCGACGATCCGGAGCTCTCTGAAAGAAATATGCAAGGCTTCTATTTTTCACGGATGACGGAGCAAAGCTGCAGCAAGTTGGGCGGAGCCAGGCATGAAATCAACAGGGCAGAGGTGTTTACAGCCTTCAATATCAAGCCAGAGGACAAACATGTATGAGGAAAAGTTCATAATTGAAGTGGAAAACCACAAAAATAATTTATGACACGACCCATCCTTTTTACAAGGACAACACCAAGCAAGTCCACCCCTCCTCTGCTTCTCCAGTTGGGAACAATGATCTTCTGCCTGTTTGTCGTTGTATTTATCCCACGTACAAATTGTCTCGCACGATTCACCGTGAGAACCTGTCGGTCTCGTCACTCTAGCTGTCTGGCGGAGCGGCGCCGTGACGGGCTCTGCACGCAGCCGGTTAGTGTTGGCGGAGCACAGAGCACGGATCAAAACCGGAGAACAGCCGCAACGCACGCAAATGCAACCAGTGCAATCCCGGCGTAAGGGTAACTGTCTGCCTTTCCGAAGCCCTGCCACTCCGAACGTTAACTTCCATTATTCGGACTGGCGGTCGTTCACCTTTTTTTCATAGGCCCCACCATTACGAAAATTCCTGCCTTCATTATTCGAAATGTCGGCCCTTCCTCGTTTTTCTAAAGGAGCCGCCATTCAGAAGTGCCGACCTTAGGTTTAGGCGTGGGGGTGGGAGAGGTTAGGTTTTGGGTTAGGGTCTGGGGGAGGTTAGGTTCAGGCATGGGAGGAGGTTAGGTTTGGCGTGGGGCTGGGAGAGTAAATAAATAAGTTATGTTTATACAGCAGCTTTCACAGACAGTCAAATCAAGTTCGGAGTGGCGGACCTTATGGAAATCGGAGTGGTGGGATTTCTGAGTGGCAATATTTCTGAGTGCCGATATTTCGGAGTGGCAGAACGTCGGAGTGGCAGCACGTCGGAGTGGCAGCATGTAACCCCGGCGTAAGTATTGCACAGACAGCCATATATTGCACAGTATTGCACACCCTGGTTTTGCACTAGCTCCTGTCTCTGCCTCTCTGTCTGCATTTGGGTCCACACCTCTACACAAACCATGCCATGTACTCTTCTACCAGAGGTAGAACAACATTTCATTGTGTTTTTTCATAAACTTGAGATGTCCCCTTCATGAAATGGATGGTCATCATTTTTAATTGTACTGTTTAAAAAAAGAAACGGTGCAAACATGCCTGCCCTGAAAGAGGGATTATCAACTTGATTCCAAGTAATTTTCTACCTACTGGTTGCATTTACATAATATTTGTACACATGGGGCCCTATCTTCCCCCTGGCCTTAGGCGCTAGACTGGCCTTAACTGCAAAAAAAAACACGCTTTGCACCTGACTCAGGAAGATAGCATGTTTTTAGGCCTTGAAATGCGCATTACGCCGAAGAGGCGTTGTGCAGTGCCAGAATTAGCCTGGTAAACCAGCCCGTCACGTTAACTCACATTTCCAATGACTTGAGGCAGGGAGGTGCACGGTAGGGGTGTGGGCGAATTGATCCCAAAATATCGATACTCCCGATACCTGAGTCTCGTTTTGAAAATCGATCCTGACATCAAAAGATTGATACTGAACACAACTTTTGTGCGTGCATTCATGCAGGGCATCTCTGCCTCGGATTTGCTGTTGTCATGTCATCACATGTGCACTGAAACAACAAGTACACGTGTCTGGGCCAATAATATTGCTTGAACGATATGCAGGGCGGGTCTTGTAAAGGAAGGCAAGCAGCAGAGCACAGAGTGGGATTGAAATCCGATGCACACAATCGCATACAAACACACATGCCATTCCGTGATCTGATCACGGCTCAAAGGAACAGGAGCAGATCGTTTGGAGTTATTTTACATCAGTAAATGACAATGTTGTGAAGTGTGACGTAACCGCATGCAGGCTGTCCACTGTGGGACCACTAGCCTACTACCAACTTGTTTAAGCATCTGATAAACAAGAAAGAGAGCTCTGACCTGCAGAAAAGAAGGGAGGAGGAGGAGGAGGGAAATATCAGACAGGCACCCCCCCCACCCCCCCCCCCAACACAGAGATAGACTCCACGGGCAGTCTTTTCACAGAGGAAAATAATATCCAGGTATATATAGTAGTTAAATTAATATTAAGGATCTTCAGCATGTGTTAATGTTACATTTTCAAACTGTCATAATTTATAGTGGTTGATAAATTGATAAACCGATTGATAAACCTCATAAATAATGACACACTGCTCTCCCCTACATGAAAGTTCATAAGCCATATTTAATAATAAAAAGTATCGGTATCGGTATCGATATCGGCAATTCTGGACAAGTATTACTTGGTATCGGATCGACACCAAATTTTGCAGTATCGCCCACCCCTAGTGCACGGGGAAAAACAGACTATTGACACAGGAGAGATCATTCAAAACAATTTTTTTACAATGAAATACAGGCCCATAAGTTAGGTCTACATATCTTTTCCAAACTCATTCACTGCCAAAAAGAAAATACTTCGTTCATATTGTCTTACATATGTCATCCTTTCAACAACAAAATAGAAGAAAAGGAAAAAACCCTCAAAACACCTTTACCCTGACCTATAGGCTGTAGCTGTTTTTTTCCACTCTCTCATCTTGATATTTTCCTCTCTTTATTAGAGTTGTTTTATCATGTATTTGGAAAGTGTATTTGAGCACGGTTAGAAGCAACAGTGAAACAGTGAACAGTGCGGTGCTATAACATAAATGTACATTACATTTACATAGGCTAAATATATACATCATTACCGTAAATTCCGGACTATAAGACGCACCGGTGTATAAGCCGCGGGACCAAAATTGACTATTTTTTTCTTCTATAAGCCGCACCGGACTATAAGCCGCGGGTGTTTTGATGTTTAATTACCATATGAAAGGGTTCGTGCACAGAGAGGAATGTCGGGAAAGAGATCGCTGTTTGGGGAAGCTCCCATTTATTAACATTTCAACAAAACAAAACAAAAGTCAGGTCACTAATCCCCAGACAAAATCACACAACAATAGGCTACCGTATATGTGCAGCAAACCTGTAACCAGAGAAGTCAAGTCACTAATCCTCGTCTTCCTCTTCTTCCTGCGTACTGAAACCACCAAAGTCCTCATCTTCAGTGTCGGAAACGAACAGGTTCAGGGTGGCTTCGTCAACCACTCTCCTCTCTCCTTCAGGTGCCATGGCACGAGTCCGATACCTCACGAGTCCGACACCTCACGAGTCCGAAAAAAGAGGCTAACTTCCCCCAGACCCTAACCCAAAACCTAACCTCTCCCACCCCCACGCCTAAACCTAACATCCCCCAGACCCTAACCCAAAACCTAACCTCTCCCACCCCCACGCCTAAACCTAACCTCCCCCAGACCCTAACCCAAAACCATGAGGTGTCGGACTCGTGAGGTATCGGACTCGTGAGGTATCGGACTAGGGGGCAGTCCCCGTGGCGTCATCCTCTTCATCCCGCAGCAGTCCAGCGTTTTGGAACCCGTTGGTAATTGTGGATGTTTTCACACTCCTATAATATTCCGTGATCTTCCTTTGTGTGAATTCGCCGAAGTTTGTGATTTTCTCCTGATAGTCGGGAGGGAGTTGTTCAGTAGTTCTCCCCCGGACGGACAGTCCCTTTTGCCCAGGTTACGCGCGGCTGCTCTGTTTGATCGGCGGCTGCTCTCTTTTAATGCGAGATTGACTGCTTTCAACTTGAAAGCTGCCTCGTGTGAATTTCTGCGTACCTTCCCCATGGTAAGTGAGAGTGTTGCTTCTACTGCTCGTCTTGTTGTGAATATTCCTTGATCTTCCTTTGTGTGAATTCGCCGAAGTTTGTGATTTTCTCCTGGTAGTCGGGGGAGGGAGTTGTTGCCCGAGTGGCCGTTTGCTTACCGTAATTACCATATGTAAGTGGTCACGCACAGAGGGGATTGTCGGGAAGAGATGGCTGTTTGAGGAAGCTCCCATTTACCGTATTACAACATTTCAACAAAACAACATAACACAACACCACCGTTGTTTATTTTTACAGTGCACACAGTGTCCGCGGTGTGGTGAAAAGAGGGCAAGAGAGGAAATTAAAACAGAAGTGGATTTATAGTTAGAAAGAGTGCTAAAAAAGAGAGATTTTTTTTTTTTTTTTTTTTTTCTGAAAAAATCCATAGATAAGACGCACCGTTATATAAGCCGCAGGGGCCAAAAAACGGGAAAAAAGCCGCGGCTTATAGTCCGGAATTTACGGTACATTACTAATGTAATGTAATAATATATATATAATAATATATATATAATAATGTTCTGTAATTCTGGATTTCTGCAAGTCTTGATTTCCAATGATTTGCGGGGAGTTATAAAGTTGGAAAACCAGACTTTGGTGAAGAAACACTTTATTGACAAAACATATTATGATATGTTTAGTATTAATATGTTAAGTATTCAAAACATATTTTTGCTAACGAGATATTGTGTTTTACTCTTTCCTGCTGCTGTTTCGCCTATAAGATAATTTTCTAAACACATCTACTTGACACACAACAGCAGCAGCGCACGGCACACTTTGGGGCGGGCTGAATGGCACCTATCGCTTTCCCTGTCCTCAGTGCTGACATACACAATAACATAATTAATTATACTTCCATAGCTCAATATGATGTTTGCAAGCAATGGGCGACGAATAGAATTAAGTTGATATGCACATTGTTCCCAGTCACCCACAAGCCCCTCGTTTCGTTCTCCAAGTGGTTTCTCTTAGTCGGAATGAAGGCAAATCTATTTACTTAAGCCTATGCTGACTTTATATTAGTCTATATTTGTCTGTATTCATAGAGTTCCCTTGGTTGCTATGACTTGCCGTAACGTTCCAGACTCATGCCTACATAGTGCGTCAGTCTTCATGTGATTTTCATTGACCATTTATGGTTTGGTGGGTGTGGGATATGGGGCAGCCAGTTGGACTGTGATTGGTCACAGGGAAATTGCCTGCAGCTGTGCACACAGTCGCTGATAGGTTAGTCATTCTTTTCCACAGTCGCAGGAATCGTTAGTAGGGATTCTATGCAAGGTTTGATAGATGAGACCCCTGATATAGTTACCTCATACCTGTGAAACAAAACAGTTATACATTAATTTATCTATGCACAGGTGGCTTCACTTCACTTCCTGGAGTTTGTCCATGTGAGGAAGTCCGCTTCCAGGCGGACCAATAAAGTGGTATCCAGGACCGTCACGCAGCACCGGGTCAGAGTAAAGGAGAAAAGGCTCGTCCCGAAGCAGCACCTTTTGAGCGTATTCACCGTATTGCGAATGCAATTGCATAAATCATAATCTATGGGACTAAATACACATTTGAATGCATCAAATATATATTTATTTTATTTGATATATTTATTTTTTCTGTATAGGACCATGTTTGTCGTGTGGCAACTACATGTGTCGCATGGACATCTGACACTCCCTGTCTAGTGGCTAGATGACATGAAAAATACAACACACATTGAGTTTAAAAATATATAATGACACTATTTAAACACATTTGTATAAGTATTTGTGTTACTCAAGTAAAACTTATTTTTAAGTGTTATATAATTGAACTTTTAGTATTTTAAACTGGCCTCTCACTGATGGTACATCACTGCCACCACCGTATTGCAAATGTTTACTATGAAACTGTGCATTCATGGGGTCAATTGCATAAATCAGAATCTATGGGACTAAATACACATTTGAATGCATCAAATATATATTTATTTTATTTGATATATTTATTTTTTCGGTATAGGACCATGTTTGTCGTGTGGCAACTACATGTGTCGCATGGACACCTGGCACTCCCTGTCTAGTGGTTAGATGACATGAAAAATACAACACACATTGAGTTTAAAAATATATAATGACACTATTTAAACACATATGTATAAGTATTGCGTGTTACTCAAGTAAAACTTATTTTTAAGTGTTATATAATTTAACTTTTAGTATTTTAAACTGGCCTCTCACTGATGGTACATCACTGCCACCACTGTATTGCAAATGTTTACTATGAAACTGCATTCATGGAGTCAATTGCATGAATCAGAATCTATGGGACTAAATACACATTTGAATGGTGATTGGCTCTAAGACACATTTGAATGGCGATTGGCTCTAAGGGCCGGGTCGGTCGGGCTGTTAGTTAGCTGTTAGGGTATATTAACTATTTTATGTTATACCATGGTCTGGCTGAATACTCGTTTCTGATTGGCCGGCAGGTGTGCATTAAAACCGCATAATGCACACATAGTCCGGCTCAAGTCTAATCACATGTAAATTCATCCGCTGCCCAACCTGCACAGCTGTATAATTAACATAGCTTACTGTAAACAATCAGCACACGCACAGCTGTCAAAGCCTCAACTGCTGCTGAGTTAGCTTGAGAAACAAACTAAACGTCCATGAAGAAAAATACAGCAACAATGTCAGATTTCAAGATTAATTTCAATATATTTAGACAGTACAGCGATTTTGAAGCGCGGGATGCAGCAGAGGAAAACAAAATTGAGAAGAAAAAGACAAACGGCATAAGGAACTGACACCCGCAGAGCTCAAACTGATGAAAGGATGAAATTAACCCAAAAAAGTCAACAAAATGGGCAGTCTGACACTTTCTCCACCAAAAACAGAAGGGGGCAGACTTGGAGACATACTCTGCAAGTATGAGACACCTTGCGTGAGTTTTATGCCTCGGTTCAGTCCACTAAAGCTGGCGAGTACAGTGTGGCAAGTTTAATGTGCATCCGAGCAGGTATAAACCGCCATGTATCACAGTGCAATATAATAAGTGACCCAGAGTTCAAATCAAGCAATGCTGTCTTTAAAGCCATGTTGAAACGCTACAGGAAAAGCGGCAAAAACACCAGTAGCCATCATCCTCGTCATAGGTGATTCTAGGCTTTGCAAACAGGGGTAGCACCAGCAGGATGAAAATAGTAGTGTGACTACTAGGGGGGGCTGTGGACAAATACATTTTGTACATTTTGTAAAGTAAAATGCATGAATCTGATGCACTCTGAGAGCAAAATGAAGAGGCTAGTAGATATGAAGAACTACTACACACATCACATTAATATCCTCTTCACTGTGCTGTGGCTTTAAAATGATGAAAGAAATTGTCTAATAAACACAGGTGCAAGCAAAACACTAATGAGGGTTTCCAAATTCCAATCATGGAAGTTTGAAGCCCTCATTAGTGTTTTGCTTGCACCTGTGTTAACCCTGCCTTTTCAACAAAAAATGGCCCCCGTGAAAAGGGTCTACTGTCCCAACTCCCAGGCTAGGTAAATAGCCTACAGTAAGCAACACATGTGACTAAAGTGTGTAGGCTACAATAAAACAGAACAGGTTGCTGATATGGGATTCATGGCTTCTGTTAAGATATGAAACGCATGGCATGTTTGTGCCTTCCAACCATAGCATTAGAGTTAGTCAGACTTTTCTAGTAGAACAATGTACTAATAGCTTATACTGAAGTAGAACCATACTGTAACTGTAGTAGGCTACATTACTGGTTCATTTGAACAAAATATGAAGAATAAGAGCAGCTTATGGACTTTATAAATGTCCTTTGTAACAGCAGTGTAGAGACTAAATATCTGCAAATGACATCTAAAATGAAATGAGAAATATTTGAGGCTCTTCAATTGTGCTAAAACAACATTGGAGAGCTTTGTGCAAAGAAGATACAGGCCCACTGTTGCATTAATATTGGTATCCTATTTTATGGTTAAGTAGCCTATAAATGTGCATGCTATAGACCAATTATACGCCTATGTCACAATGACAACAAACAGCGTCAGATGCGCAAGACGGAGGCAGAAAGACAGACTCTGCGCAGCCCTGTCAAGTAGTTTTCTAGTGGTCCGAAAACTATTCGAGCAAGACATGTCTTCGTGTTGTACAGTGGGATGCCAGAATCGGAAAGCTATTGTAGCCGAGTATTCGGGTCCGCCTATTCACACTTGGTTAATAAAATAATAAACGATAGAGCCAGGCTGTAACGTTATAACCAGCTTCACCTTTATTCTCCCCACATATCCTGTTCTACGGCAACCGGAGGGAACATACACAGCCTCGCACACACGCAATAGAACACAACACAACACTGAACAGTCTGTTACACTATCAACAAAGCAAGGACTAATGTTTTACCGAATCCCGTCAACTCATACTGCTTTTAATGCTAACCGTAGGTGTCTTTGGTTGCAAGCCCAAAGAGGAAATCGTTAAAAATGCCCGACTTTGCAGTGCTCGCTCATTTCATATCAGGTATGCTGTAGTAGGCTGCTAGTGACAGCCACATCGCTCAGTTAGTTAACAACCAAGTAACGTTAATTGTCATTATTGAGTTGAACTGATTGGAACGAGGACATCATTAAAAATGCCCGAAATGTAGTGCTCTTCATAATCAGGTAAGCTGCCTGAAACTGTAGGCTGCTCAGCCACATCACTCGGTTAGAACGACCAAGTAACGTTACATAATGTCATTATTGAGTTGTGTGCATTATCAACATAACAATATATCTTTGCAAGTTACAGAATAATTATCTACGCTATCCCCAGTTATAAAGGAATGCACGATATATGTATTGCTGGCCACTCTAGGCTTGGCGAATTGACAGCGCCAGTGCGTATGGTATGGGTCTGTAAGACGTATCCCATTAACCAACGTTAATTTCGATGCATAACATTGCTTATCACTAGGCGATAAGCTGTGGTAGTAAGCCGAGAACTGCATTTTAAAACTAAAATCTAACTGTGTGTCGCAGATGAGCACAGAGCAGTCCTGACAGCGGCGTCTTTCACACAGCTCTGTCTGTGTCAATGAGCGGCTCCGGGCTTTTTGCCTACACGATGCGCGCGCAGCTCCATGTTGACAAGCTGTATAAGGGGTCTATTGGTATTGTTATTTTTTACTGGGGAGTCTCTCAGGCTGCAGTAGTGTCATTAAGTAAGGGATAATGGATAGTGAGCCGGTGATTACTGGCGAAATAATGACCGACAGGTGATATTGAGCCCGACGCGCAGCGGAGGGCTTAATGATTCACCTGAAGGTCATTATTTCCAGTAATCACCGGCTCACTATACATTATCCCGCTTAGAACACGGCCTACAACTAAATTATTCAATAATCTGACAAAAATAATTATTCAAATAGATTTTTTAATAGCGTTTTCAACGACAAAGCGGTTTCATTCATAATTGGCACACAAGACACCACAGCTGCAACTGGTTGGCGTAATTAGTAGTGTCTTGCTGACAAAAAACTCTTATCAACTGATTAATCCAGGTGTGGCAGAGCAGCGGTCGGTTGTCGAGAAATAATGACCGGTGAATCTTGTTGATTGACCAATCAGAATCGAGTATTCAAGAGAGCCGTGTTCTAAGTGAACAAGCAGCTGGGTGTGAGCCGGTGTGAGCCGTGGCTCTCTCTCTCTGTTAGGCATGGGCATTTGGGACTCTAGAGCAGAGACAGACAGAGGCTAGATGGTAAGTTCAGAATTGTCAATTTATTGCATGGAGTTTGGTCCAGATGGCAGAATGAACATGGAGAGCTGACAGGCGGAGGTCCAGGCAGGTGAAAGCAGGGGACTGACAGGCAGCAGGAGTCAGAGCAGGAGGAATCTGCACAGAAGACCAAAGTCAGGTTTTTGTTTTCAACAAAGAAACAGGTTTATGCTTGGCTGGAGAGTTATCAAGACATTGACATTAACTGACATGCTGAGTCTACAATCTGGTGCTGGCTTGTAGTCTGGGCCGGGTATATGAAGAGCAGACAATTAGTGATGAGTGGTAGCTGGGGCCCAGCTCCCACAAACCTGGGTCCAATCCTGCAATCAAAACACAAAGGGAGCGAGGAGAGAAACTAGGGCCCAATCACAAACCACTCCCTACTCACTACCACTTCACTACCGAGTGCCACTCCAAATGGAGTTCCACTCGCGGCTGTAGAGGGCACTGCTGATTGAGGGGAGGGCATAAAAGAGAAGCCGAACAAGTGAGACGCCCTCGCTACCTTACCGGAAACAGGAAGGAGCCGTCACCATGGAGACGGACAGACGCGTTGCCTGTGCCGCAGCTGTCATGCTGTTCCACAATAGACGTGATTTCAACGGGGCGTCTATGATTTAGCTCTCATATAGACCCCTTATACGCCTACGTCACAATGACAACAAGTAGCGTCAGATGCGCAAGACGGAGGCAGAAAGACAGACTCCGCGCAGCCCTGTCAAGTAGTTTTCCAGTCGCCCGAAAACTATTCGAGCTAGATATGTCTTCGTGTTGTACAGTGGGATGCCAGAATCGGAAAGCTATCGTAGGAGAGTATTCAGGTCCGCCTATTCACACTTGGTTAATACAATAATAAACGATAGAGCCAGGCTGTAACATTATAATTCACCTAATTCTCCCCACATATCCTGTTCTACGCAACTCGAGGGAACATACACAGCCTCGCACACACGCAATAGAACACAACACAACACTGAACAGTCTGTTACACTATCAACAAAGCAAGGACTAAAGTTTTACCGAATCCCGTCAACTCATACTGCTTTTAATGCTAACCGTATAGTAGGTGTCTTTGGTTGCAAGCCGAAAGAGGAAATCGTTAAAAATGCCCGACTTTGCAGTGCTCGCTCATTTCATATCAGGTAAACTGTAGTAGGCTGCAGCCACATCGCTCGGTTAGTTAACAACCAAGTAACGTTAAATAATGTCATTATTGAGTTGAACTGATTGGAACGAGGACATCATTAAAAATGCCCGACTTTGTAGTGCTCTTCATAATCAGGTAAGCTGCCTGAAACTGTAGGCTGCTCAACATCGCTCGGTTAGTTAACGGACCAAGTAACGTTACATAATGTCATTATCAGAGCTGCCAAGTCTCACCCATTGAGAGTGAGAGTCACGCAATTTAACCTCTTCACACGCGCACACGCCACACTTGCTATTTCACACGCTCATAAATGTTTCCCTCTCACTTCTTATATTTCCATAACTCGCTGCTTGCGGCTTGCCGTAGTTCGAGTCTGTCACAGGGTGAGCCCGCCCTATTCTCCCTCTGATTGGCTGACCGATATTCTTACCCTAACTTTAACCAATCATCAGTCCCCCCTGCCTACATCTAACCAGAGCCGTATAATAGAGGATCTTGCGTATCGGATAGCGTCTTCACTTCACGTGAAGACTCAGGTAGGAGCTGGCGTTATATCCGTGAAAATGGCAGAGTGTTTGATGGGAAATGCGTGACGTTCGCCGGGCGCTAATGTGCTCAGTATGAGCGAGAAGCGCCCGGCTAGCGGGGTAAGTGAACAGCGTGGCACATTGCTGCTGTGGGTTTAACATCAAACAACCGTGACAAGCAGTGTTCATTAAAATCACAACACGTTCTCACTCCGACCACGTAGCATATTGACGCTTTGTCCCGACCCTTATGCGCCACTTGTTACTAACATGGTACCCTTGAGCGACCCATGAAACGACTTGGGCTTTCCGACTAAACTCAATGCAAACCCATAGAAGTCAACTTTGATGCTTATGGCAACTGCTCCCCCATCAGCCTAACTGCTCGCCCATTAGTCAACTGCTCACCATTAGCGTCTGGGGGGAGGTTAGGTTTAGGCGTGGGAGGTGGGAGAGGTTAGGTTTAGGGTCTGGGGGAGGTTAGGTTTAGGCATGGGGTGGGAGAGGTTAGGGTTAGGGTTAGGGTCTGGGAGAGGTTAGGTTTAGGCATGGGGTGGGAGAGGTTAGGTTTAGGGTTAGGGTCTGGGAGAGGTTAGCTCCTCCAGACCCTAATGGGCGAGCAGTTGACTAATGGTGGAGCAGTTAGGCTAATAGGGGAGCAGTTGCCATAAGCGTCAAAGATGACTTCCATGGGTTTGCATTGAGTTTAGTCGGAAAGCCCAAGTCGTTTCATGTGTCGCTCAAGGGTATCATGTTAGTAACAAGCGACGCACAAGGGACAGGACAAAGCGTCAATATGCGACGCGCTCAGAGTGAGAACGGGTTGAAAATCATCACGCATGTGTGAGCTAATTGATACTTACTATGAGCTAAGGGGATTTACATTAACTGCACACTTGGATTTTTGTCTGTTTGAAAGATGTCAGGGAAGAAGAAGCAGCAGAGAGATCTGCTGTCATTCTGGGCAGTGAAGGGTCAACCACCCCCTGCCAAACTTGCCAGGTCAGAGGAAACAGTGGAGGATCTGACAGAAAATGACAGAGCGGAGGAAAATGAGACTCCAGAAGACACAGAGGATGAAATGGTGGAAGAGACAGAGAATGAGACTGCAGGGGAGACAGGAGATGAGGGAGTAGAAGAGAGTAAAGACAGAGAGAGAGCACAAGGAGGCTGACAGTGCAGGGAGAGCAGCTGGCATGGGGGTGAAGACTGAATAATTACATCACAACAGTAATCCTAATGTTAATTTAAATTGAGATATCCCTCTAAATCTACCCTAAAAAAGGGCCAAAAAAAATTTGCATCGCAAATCTCACTCCTAACTGTGGCTGAAACTTGGCAGCCCTGTCATTATTGAGTTGTGTGCATTATCAACATAACACTATATATTTGCAAGTTACAGAATAATTATCTACGCTATCCCCAGTTATAAAGGAATGCACGATATGTATTGCTGGCCACTAGGCTTGGCCAATTGACAGCGCCAGTGCGTATGGGTCTGTAAGACATATCCCATTAAACAACGTTAATTTCGATGCATAACATTGCTTATCACTAGGCGATAAGCTGTGGTAGTAAGCCGAGAACTGCATTTTAAAACTAAAATATAACTGTGTGTTGCAGATGGGCACAGAGCAGTCCTGACAGCGGGGCTTTCACACAGTTCTCACTGTCTGTCAATGCTGGGCTGACGGCTTTTTGCCTACACGATGCGCGCGCAGCTCAATGTTGACAAGCTGTATAAGGGGTCTATAGCCGGCTAATGTATAGACCTATTTTAGACCAAGCAGTAAATACATTATTAAAATGAATAATTAGCAGTATACAAAAATATACACTAGAGAAGTCCTCCAAGTTAGCATAAAAGGTAATTTATCTGAGCACAAGATTTTAACGTTATGTCAATGCTTAGCTCTCATTTAGCCCAGGATAATGTTGTCTATGCATAGACATGTTTTAGACTACACACAAAATGTATATATTTTTTAATTAATAACCATCCACAAATATGAAAAAGACACACATGGGCTACAAAATAAAGTCCTTTTCGCTGAGCGTTATTGCGGTGTTTTTTTTTTTCGAACCACGGTCGATTTTTCAGAAATTCGCTTCCAACGCGTCGGAACACATCTGTGGCTGTGATTGACAGGTGGGTCAAAACTCGCATCGCAATTTCGTGCCGTATATTCGCATCGCTCTTGATGTATACGACCCCTGACTGTGTTTATATTAGGTCTATGTGGAATGTGGAGATGGCCAAGATGGCCAAGATGGCGCCAGTGTGTTTGGCTGCTCGTCTACTGCTCTCGCTTTGGTTTGTGTTCCTGCTGTGTCTAAGCCTTGGCACTGTTCAGATTAAGTCTCTGCTGGTGTACGATCGCCAATCCCTCCTGGACATCCGACAAAATGCCATGTTTAGTGGTTCATTTTGCCACAATGGACAAAAAACCGCGCCGCCGCTCCTAACAGGAATCCCGATTCATCTGTTCCGAGTCGCGCCCCCGCTGCCTAGGAGGAAACGGCTCCGCCGCCGTGGCAAACGGAGCGGCAAGTTGGTGAAACTGAAAGCCATGGCATGCTTTTCGTCCTTTTCTTACGTGAAACCTGGATTATCGTCTCCATCCGCCCTGCCGCAACGACTCTGGGACCCCAGCGCGACCTGCCTCGCTCCGGTTGCCAGCCTGGAGGTGCTATCCCAGCCCGGCCGCCCCTGTGCTCCTCGGCCCGGGAGACGCGGGGTGAATCCCCGCAATCTGCGGTCGCTGACCCGCGCTCCTATTTCCTCCGGATCAAAGGCTCCAGCTCCTGTCAGGATTGGCCTGGTGAATGCCAGATCGCTGACAAACAAAACATTTATCCTGAGGGATTTCTTCAGCTCCCGCGCCCTGGATCTCCTCTGTGTGACAGAGACGTGGATGGCGGCGGGTGAGTGCAGCGCTCTCGTTGAACTGTTGCCGGCCGGCTGTTCCTACTTCAACACCCCGCGCCCCTCGGGCCGGCAGGGGGGGGGAACAGCGGTCATCTATAAGGATGATATCAAATGCAAGCAATGCTCTGCTTCTTTCTCCAGTTTTGAAGTGACAGTGTTTGAGGTGGGTCGTATTGAGCCTGTTTTGTGCGCACTCATTTATCGACCCCCTAAATACAACAAGGATTTTGTGACTGATTTCTCCAATTTCCTGGCTGGAATATTGCCCAACTATGATCGAGTGTTGATTCTCGGGGATCTGAATATACATGTCTGCTGCCCTGACAAACCGATGGTGAAGGACTTCCTAAACCTTATTGAATCGTTTAACATGGTGCAGAATGTGTCTGGTCCCACTCATGAACGTGGACATACGTTAGATCTCGTTATCTCGTATGGGCTGCCTATACTTAACCTAGAGATCTGTGATACTGTTTTCTCTGATCATAGCCCTGTTCTGTTTGATGTTGTTCTCTCTTGTACTGAGATTAGTTCTAGGGCTCCTGCTAGACTCTGTCGGACTCTTAACCCCCGCACTGCTAGTCGCTTTTCAGCTGCCTTTGAACAGCTGTGTGTCCCGTCTGTCTCGGCTGTTCCCATAGAGGAACTATGCTCCTGGTTTAACTCCTCGTGTGGGACCATAATGGACTCTGTGGCCCCATTGAAATCCAAGTTGCCCAGGGCAAAGCCCGAGCCCTGGTTTAATGACAGAACCCGTGCAGCTAGACAGGAGTGCCGAAAAGCAGAACGTAAATGGAAGAAGGACAAGCTGCAGGTTTCTTCTCAGATTTTAAAGGAATCCTGGCTCTCCTACCAGAACACTGTCAAAGAGGCAAAAAGAGATCACCTAGCGAATATTATTGAGTCTAACCGTCTTAATCCACGTGTACTATATCAAACTATTGACTCTGTTCTTAATATCGCTCAGCCCGTCTGTTTTGAATCACCTGACATTTGTAATGACTTCCTGCACTTTTTCATTGACAAGGTGGTAAATACAAGGGCCCTCATCTCTGCTCCTGCCTCTGACCCCTCTGTTTGTGTCCCATGTCCTGCCGTGCTCAGCTCTTTCGAACCTGTAACATTGTCCTTTTTGGAGGATGTAGTCAGCCACATGAAGGCCTCAGGTTCACCTCACGACGTCATCCCGGCCCGCCTCTTTAAAGAGGTTTTCCCCAGCATAGCACACATGGTACTAGAAATCATAAATGGCAGTCTCTCTTCTGGTCTTGTTCCCACATGTTTTAAACATGCTGTAGTGCAACCACTGCTTAAGAAGCCAGGCCTCGACCCCACTGTGTTGGCTCATTTCCGGCCCATATCGAAATTGCCGTTTATCTCTAAGATATTAGAGAAGGTTGTCTATGCCCAGCTCCAGTCTTTTCTAGAGGAGCATAATATCCCTGAGGTCTTCCAGTCTGGCTTTAAAACCCGGCATAGTACCGAGTCCGCCTTAGTAAGGGTATTTAATGACATCCTCCTAGCTAATGATGCGGGCGACTATGTCATTCTCGTCCTGTTGGACCTGACGGCTGCATTTGACACAGTGGACCACAACGTCCTGCTCTGGCGTTTGCAGCACCTAGTGGGTATCTGTGGCACTGCGCTAGGGTGGTTCAGGTCCTACCTGACAGGCAGAACCATGTCTGTCAGCGCCGCTGGCTCAGAATCCTCCCCGGCTCCGTTGTCCTATGGTGTTCCACAGGGCTCAATTTTAGCTGCGGTGCTCTTCTCTTTATATCTCCTGCCGCTAGGGTCCATCCTCAGGAAACATGGCATTTCATTCCATTTTTATGCTGATGACAGCCAGATCTACGTCCCCCTGAAAAAGAAAGACGCTGCTCCTAAAGCTCTTCTCTCTTGCCTGGACGACATTAAAGCCTGGATGGCCCTAAGCTTTCTAAGCTTTAACGAAAAGAAAACTGAGGTGGTGGTGTTTGCCCCAAATGGTTCTTGTAACCCCCCTCCATTTGATCTAGGCCCCCTGGCTCAGTTTGTGAAGCCAACAGTCTCCAACCTGGGTTTTAAAATGGACAACGAGTTTAAGTTAGATCGCCAAATTAGTTCAGTGGTGAAGTCTAGCTTTTTTCACTTGAGACAGCTGGCCAAAGTAAAACCCTTTTTAACCACACATCACTTTGAGACAGTAATCCATGCATTTATTACTTCTCGGCTGGATTACTGTAACGCCCTCTATCTTGGAGCCAGTCAATCTTCCCTTGCACGCCTCCAGTTAATACAGAATGCTGCTGCCCGTCTTCTAACTGGCACGCGCAAGAGAGAGCATATAACTCCCATCCTCGCCTCTCTCCACTGGCTGCCCGTGCACTTTAGAATCCAGTTCAAGGTTCTGCTTTTTACCTTTAAATCATTAAGTGGTCTCGCCCCTCGATACCTCTCTGAGCTCCTCCACCCCTACTCTCCTGCCCGCTCCCTCAGGTCAGCTGACCAGATGCTGCTGGAGGTTCCGAGGGCGAAGCGGAAGCTTAGAGGGGACAGAGCTTTTTCGGTCGCGGCCCCCAAGCTCTGGAACAACCTTCCCCTGCAGATTAGGCAAGCCCCTTCTTTGGCCATTTTTAAAACCTCTCTTAAAACGCACTTTTATTCTTTGGCTTTTAACATAGCATGAGACCACTGACCCTGTGCTGACCCCCCCCCCAGTTTTTTCTTGTTCTGTGTGTTGTCATTGTATACTGTGTTTCTAGCTACTGTTTTACTTATTACCTATGCACTGTACAGCACTTTGTGGCAGCTGTGGTTGTTTGAAATGTGCTCTATAAATAAAGTTGAGTTGAGTTGAGTTGAGTATGCTTAGCTCTCATTTAGCCACTTTGTCTTGAATACAGTAGCCTATACCTCTCAACTTGACATATTCCATGATTTAGTTGGAGATGTAAAGTCACTGTGAGGGTGTGTGTTTGATCTAAAATACTTGGAAGAAGTAGACGGAACTAACTTATACTTGAATGATGTTTCCTCCGGACGTCATTTCTGCAGCAACCGTCATCGCGCTTGCACCAGTGCAGACTCGCTATTTAAGGGTTTGACAAGCCGCCTCCACACAGTGGTAATCGGTTTGGGACGGCCCTTAATATGGCGGACCTCCGTGTGAACGCGCAAACGGAGGGGTAGTGGATAGGGTTAGGGGATAGGGGCTGGTTTGGGATTGGGCCTAGGAGGCAGAGGATGTTGAGGGCATGACACTCTCCCTCCCCCGCTCTCATGTCTTGTCTCTCTCTCTCCCTCTCTGTCTCTCACTCTCCTTATCTCTCTCTCCCTCTCTACCTGCCTCGGTCTCTCGCGCTCTATCTCACGCAAATGCGGGACATCTAAATAGTTTATTATGTAGAAATAAAATAAAATAAATAATCTGGCCACTAGGGGTTGCACGTGCATCCGGTGCACCAACATATAATCGCCAGTGATCCTCGTATAACTGAGTCTGACCTGGGGTCTCACCATCAAACATTGCGTAGAATCCCTAGGAAGGATTCCTAGGACTGTCGAAAACAATGACTAAACCTATCAGTGATGGCGTGCACACCTGCATGCAATTCCCCATTACCAGCAGCTGCCACAGTGATTATGCACGGGGATCTGCCCCATATAAAGGACCACAATGGAAATAAGCCCTCGGGCTTTGTTGTGTTTTATTCCTTTTGTCTCTAATGATATGGTTGTACCCTGTATTTCTCATGTTCGTGGATTCAATAAAGTATTCAATCAATCAATCAATATCCCGTCCCCTGCATGCTCAAATCCCACCAATGGTCATTGCAAATCACAACATGAAGTTACAGCTCATATAAACGAGCCTGATTATCAATTCAAAAGAAAATGAGAGTGGCTGTTGCTGGCTGTGGTGAATGCAGTATGCGCAACAGAGGAACAAAAAGGGAAATAAAAGTGGTCCGATTTAGAGATAGAGGGGTAAAAGGGGGATTTGGTGCGATAATCAGATGTATTATAACATTGCACCTGAAACATAATGTATTAATCACTGTATTCACTTCTGAGTCAACACCGCAGTGTGTGCCTTTCATCCCCTTATCTCGCCGCTGTGCCAAATGCGCACACACACAGGCATCCTGTCACCATGGATTCTCTACTTAATTCGAACCGATTTCTGCCATTGAACATTCTCTGTAATCTCTGTCATCTGCTTGCTAATTATGTGTGTCAATTATGTTCTTATC
This sequence comes from Poromitra crassiceps, assembly GCF_964638095.1. Lineage (NCBI taxonomy): Eukaryota > Metazoa > Chordata > Actinopteri > Beryciformes > Melamphaidae > Poromitra > Poromitra crassiceps. The sequence continues at coordinate 342,133 of NC_139642.1, forward strand.
ACCATTCAGAGTACAACTTTGAAGTGTAAATGTCGCATTTTGGCACTCACACCCCATTGCGATCACGCCCATAACATGACATCACCATGTTATTTGATAGCCTATTGTAGGATAGATTTCTTTCTTCTTTTTATTCCATTGACATTATCATGCAGTTTTGAGGATAAAGCAGCATCTCCCTATAGGCTAAGTCAGAGAACACAGGAAAGGTACAATGAAAGCAATATAGCCTATGAATGGTTCATTTATCCTGCCTTTTATTGGGCCTATGTCATTTTATTTCATTTATATATTTGTATCGCATTTAATTTTTAACAATAGTTCTATTGTAGATCATAATTAGGCCTACAACTTTCACCTAATCATTTTCACTTTGATAGGCTATGGCGTATCAGCATGTGTTGTCTATTGGGCTAATTTTAAGAATGGCTTTAAATCTGTTTTTGCAAATGAACTATTCATATAGAGAGAAAGAAAGAAATACCGTAAATGACCATTATTCATGACCACATGGATTTTTTTTTATACTCTTTATTTTCCTTTTTTCCACACACATACATAACAATTTACACAACAGACAAATATAACAACAAAAACATATTTTGAAAACCTAACAGTGTTGAACATTTAAGGACAGACATGAAACAAACAAATAAACAAGAGCACACTAGGGGGGGTATCTCTGTTAACTCTCCTCTTCTTCGACCTACTTAGATGGTTTAATTAGGGCCTTCAGTCATTTTGTGTCCAGTAAACTACCCACTTCACCCAACGGTAGTCGTGGGTTCTAGCCTTCATTCTCAGGCGACAAGTCAGTTCTTCCATGGAGTGGATCTCCTCCACAATGTTCTTCCATATTTCTACCCCCGGGGGGTCTTCCTTTAACCAGCTCCTTGTGATGGCTTTTTTCCCGGCCAGCGTCATAATCTTTAACAAATAAAGGTCATCCAGAGGGATACTTTCTTCAATTAGCCCTAAATACACAACCTGTGGTTCTCTTGGAAAGTCGTATCCCAACACCTTCTGTATGATCTGTGTAATATTCTAGGTTAGGCTTAGGCGTGGGGGGTGGGAGAGGTTAGGTTTAGGGTTAGGGTCTGGGGGAGGTTAGGTTTAGACGTGGGGGCCGGGAGAGGTTAGCTCCAGCCGGTCCTCCGGGTTAGGGTTAGGGTTAGGGTTCTTTCGCAATGGCGAGTATTTCGGAGTGCCGACATTTCGGAATGCCGAGGTGTCCCCGACATTAAAATTCCAGTGTTGGCTGAGACTATTCTATTCCATGGTGATTAACACTTTGAGTGCCACGGCCCTTGGGCAAAAGGTGCTGTACTGTGCCACATAGGCCGCAATGCATTTTAAAACAGTCATATAATTTCTTTAATAATTACTATGTAAACACTGAACACGCACAAATAACGATGAGACTCTCTTCTATCACCTGCAAAAAAAAGTTTATTGATCCCATTTTCCGTTCTTTAGTTATCAGCCGGAGAAGATAGCTTGATTTAACAAAACAGAGCAGTTTTTTTTTAGAAGCTGAGATAATGGCCCTTTTGTGAAATTAAACATTTCAAACACATCACTGACTCTGAAGCTAATTTTCTGATGTAGTCACACCTCAAAAATAATTTCCTTCAATAAAACAGTGAAGTCCAGGGAATTTTGTTTGGAAGAATAATATTTTTAGCTGCAACCAGCAGCGCTGGCCCCTGCGTGCGCTGCTGGTTGCAGCTTCTTGCTGATCTTGATTTGCTGCTGGTGGACATCGGATATTCTGGCTTGCGTTTGCCAACCCTGTCCTGCTGTCTGGGTCTGTCTGGGTCAGTGCTGTGTGCTGCTCTGCGTGCCCCACCTCCCCCCCTCCTCCTCCCCCCCCCCCCGTTGTGGGAGGAGTGTCTCTCTGCTCTGCTCGGCTTTGCTGTGCGTGTGCTCAGCACTGAAAAAGTCCGCTAGATCCAGCTTTTTTACAGCCGCGTGTACCAGCTCCCATGCTTCCAGTTGAGAATAATAACAAATCCACGGCTGATCATGCGAATGGGCTGTTGCAGCGGACACCGAGGTGCTCAATTGTGATAGCAGATTGGCTGCTGCAGGGGCACAGCTAAACGTTATGCTTCAATGAAGCAGCTGCATACGGACGGATGCGATGCGATTTCCTTTTCCCCAACGACTTCTTCTGTGTTTTACTCCACGTTCTCTCATCTGGAGAGCGCTGTCGCCACCTAAGGGTTCTGTAAAATAGGTTAGACACATTCAATAGCTCTCATATTGTAAGAGGCGATGTAAGAAGCTGAGATGGACACCCCCCCGTCAAAAAAACAATTTCGAGTTATTGACGCCATTTGGCGTCGCTGGCACTCTACGGTAAATTTCTAATGACGCCATATGGCGTCGCTGGCACTCAATGTGTTAACAGCCTTTTATATAAGGCCTTATTATAGGCGGAAATATCAAACTGTTTATTTTTCTGAAAAATACTCAAATCTAATCCTAATGTACTGTCATGGTCGAGACTTTGGCCATCATCCAGTGTCTAAAGATTACATTTCTTTGTGTGTTTGTGCCTTGTCTAGTTAATTTATTTATGTGTGCCATGTCCTCTGTCTGCCCCAGCTGTGTCTACTTTGTAATCACCTCCTTGTGTAGCCTATATCAAGTCTTGTCTCCCCTGTCAGGCCATGTCCACACGGAGACAAGTTTAGGTGTATCCGCTAAAGTTTTTTCTCGTATAGACGTTTCGTCCAGACGGAACCAGCGTTCTGGGAGTATACGTTCTGGGAGTATGCGCTAATTTTTTAAACCGGGTCCCAGAGTCAATAAATCTGAAGACGCTGCACCCTTGCATTTCCGTGTTTACAACCCATACGCATCTTTCCTGAACCGATGACGCCATAGCCCCACGTCTCTCCGCCAGCAACAATTACAGCTACAGCAGCTACTGAGCCTGTTAGGGCTCTTGCAGCAAAATATAATGCTCCTCTATTACCACCGTCAGCAACAAGTGGACATGGAGAACAGCGTGTACAACATCCTCAGGGCTCCACAGCTGACTCTTCCCATCCACCCCTCCCCTCCCTTCATCGGATATTTCCCAGAAGGCTTAGCGGCCGCTAAGTTTTTACAATAACACAAACAAAATCAGGCTAAACGTGTTAGATGGAAATAATATTTATTTTTAATACAAGATGCAATTCTGGAATATTTTAATATTGGACAAAATGGAATTAAATGAAATGTAAACCCTGAGTGTAACGGACATACTCGGGATGCTCTATGTCATGTGTCTCTCTGTTTTCTGTGAAGAGCTCAAATACTATACTATACATAGTGACTCATTTACACAAAACATTTCAGTGAAAAAAAAAAGGCAAGCAACATATCTCAGCAATTAAATGTATATTTATTACTTTTCACGACTCAATTGTTTGTCAGCGGTCTGCTCCATGTGAAACAATACATCCTCATCGGTCTGTATTGTGGTGTGCTCCAACACCGGAAAACCCCAGATTGAATTGAATTGAATTGAATTTCCTTTCATTGTACGATTACAACGAAACTGAGGTAGCCCCTATGGCGAGTTTTGTTTGCCGCTCGGTCAGTTCAACCGTACCCTCAGGGGGATTCAGCTTTCTAAATAAGCCCTTTAGAACCCGGTTGATCTCCTTACAGGACGGAAGGGGACTTGTGAAGAGCCCTGGGTCAAACCTATCGGGACCTAATAGTATTGCCCTAAAAAGCCCTTCCGCTACATCGGGGGGTTCCTTGGTGAGTACGGGGTTTAATAGATCCTTTAGGAGGTCCCCCTTATCCTTCTCTTCTCTATCTGGGGCTCCACTCTTCCTCATGGCCTTCCTGACCCCCTTAGCCTTGTTTCTAACCTGTTCTAGAGAAAACCTAGGCAGTATCTCCCTGATTTTTTTTGTAAATGCCCGGGTTACCCCCCTGCTCAGCCAGGATTGCTTGTAGTACTTTCACCTCATCCTTTTGCCATCTAACCCTGGAGGAACTGGGTACTGATTTGCTGGTGCTGGGGGAGGGCGAGAACTGTGTGCCAGTGTGACTCCTTCTTTTGTGGAGTGAGAGCCCAGCCTTGGTCGTGAATGTCCTCTCACAAAGTCTACATTCTTGATCCCCTTTAGCCTTCCTGACGGGTTTGTGACTCCCGCAGCTAGGGACATGGCAGGCTATCTTCCTGAGATTTGCATTGAACTTCCTGCATCTCTTACATATATAGTCTACCCTGTTTGCTTTGTGACTGGCCTTAAAGTGTTTAGCTGCTGCCGACGCCGTGCCTAGGTGGGCCCTGCATAGGGTACAAGTGGTGCTCTCGAATGGGATGATTAGGCTTACGCCTACATTCCACTAGGTCCGTGTTCGGTCCGTCTGCGCTGCGGTACGGCATCGGAGCCGATACGTTTCCACTCTCATCATTGTGTCAACTCCAACCTACTCCGCTGCGTTGCGTGTCTACTCCGTCCCAGCTCCGACGATCCGGAGCTCTCCGAAAAAGATACGCAAGGGTTCTATTTTTCACGGATGACGGAGCAAAGCCGCAGCAAGTTGGGCGGAGCCAGGCATGAAATCAACAGGGCAGAGGTGTTTACAGCATTCAATATCAAGCCAGAGGACAAATATGTATGAGGAAAAGTTCATAATTGAAGTGGAAAACCACAAAATAATATATGACACAACACATCGTTTTTACAAGGACAACACCCACCCCTCCTCTGCTCCTCCAGTTGGGAACAATGATCTTCTGCCTGTTTGTCGTTGTATTTATCCCACATACAAATTGTCTCGCTCGATTTTACAGTGAGTGTGGGTCTCGTCACTCTAGCTGTCTGGCGGAGCAGAGCCGTGACGTGCTCTGCACGCAGCCGGTTAGTGTTGGCGCAGCACAGAGCACGGAGCAAAACCGGAGAACAGCTGCAACGCAACGCAATGCAACCAGTGCAATCCCGGTGTTACTCTTGTGGAGCTGTCCAGTTGCTTAACGGGCCGTTTGGTGCCTAGCCTGGGTAATTTTTCCTTGTCGTATCCCATGAAAATTACGCTGTTTTGCTGACCGGCGGGGAGGAAGAGTTTCTTCCGTAGTGACTGTCAGGGTAAAATAATTGATTGACTGCTTATTAATTGATTGTTGATTATAGTAGACTCTGTTTAATTATGAGCTAGTTGACATGCATGGATAAATTCTGAGGCACTCAACTACTTTAGCTGGGAAGCAGTTTGTTATGTTTAACACATTGAGTGCCACAGCGCTTCAGTAAAATTGTCTAGAGCCTGTGCCAGATTCACTTCCATTCAGTTGAAAACAGCTATAGAATTTTTTCTATTAGGGCTATATTGACAGGGCTGGACTTTAATGAAACATTGGACACTCATGCTTCTTCCAAAGAAGACATTTTGTTTCTAGACAGTTCCATTATGAAATGACAGCCTCTGAAACAAGAGCACTTTCAAGGGTTTTCTGCTGTTTTTTTTTACTTTTCAAGATATAGTCACTTTTATGAATACTTTTTGCACTCTAATTTCGAGCACATTCACTGACTCTGGCTGGTGTTTTCTGATGTGGTGGTGTGGTGTGGTTATGTGCAGCCTGCGTGCCCCACCCCCCTCTCCCACCCCCCCCCCCCCCCCCCTCTCCACCTCTGAGCTGCGGGCTCCTCCCCACACGCACAGAGTCTGTTTTCTGACTCCGTTTTTGCCCGGATCCCAGCGCAACAAGGAAATGCCAAACGCGACTGAACGAAAAGGTTTGGCCGTTCGGCTTCGGGTGCTGGCTTTCTGGCAGGGAATCGTGTGGAGAAACTATATGCAGACAGATAGATAGAAGCAGAAGAGCTCAGTTGTGGGTGCGGATGCAGCCAACTTTCAGCTGCAGACAGAGCAATCTATACGGCTCTGGCTGCAGCATGCATCGGTTTCCCCTTTGATCACGTCTTTCCCTGCTTTCTCCTGCACAAAGTAAAGGATCTGAGGTGGGTGGCGCAGCTCCCGTGTCAATGTTTAAGGTGGCGCCGTGTGATCCCTTGAAGGGATTCATGCTCACTGGCTGGGTACGACCTTAAACAGCAGAATTATGGAATAATATGAATTATGATTTTAGGACGTCCACAGACGTCCTTGGCACTCCTCGTTACTTTTTTTTAGGACGTCCACAGACGTCCTTGGCACTCAATGTGTTAAAAGGCAAACCCAGCTGGAGAGGAGTGGATAACATAGTATTTTGTCTTCCTGGTGTAGAGAAGATTTTGTTTTAGTTTGTTGTAAGGACCAGGGTCTTATTTTGTCTCCATGGGAAATATCCCGTGGGATTGAACCAGTCACCAGTCATCTGAGCCAAGGGGCTGGGCTGACTATATCTGACATGAAATGTTTATGTTCGGGGCACAATGATTTTGATGTTGTGACACTCTGCAGAGTTCTGAGGATTGAAATAAACAAATCTTTATTTATTACAAACGAGCAACTAATTTATTGGTGCATCAACAAGGCATTTCATTTTAATTTTCCACAACAACTTGGGGGCTCTGCCCGGGATTGTAATCTTTTCGCTGGACCGGGCTGTAAGCGGGGAGTCGACTGATTGATCATCTCCTGTTGTCAGGACCTCGAACCTCGACTTAGCTCACGAGTGGAGGGGTCGGCCCGCCCGCGCAGCCCTGCCCGGTGACTGAGATCTACAAAAAAAAATCCGGTGAGAAGTGTGGAATGCATTGTTGTTGATTGACCAATTATGCAAAATTTTATTTAGCTGAATACTGTTATACAATTGGTTTTAAAACATAGACAATTGTAATTTCTGCTAAAAGGTACAGGTCTGGGGGATTGTGTAGTGGAAAACGGATGTAACTTCTGCCTGGGCAATCTTTTGCCTTTGAGGGGAGTGCGATGTGTCCTGGGGATGCTCGCGTGAGATAATATTAGATAAAACTCACTATTGCCATACGGATATACTCACTGCCTAGAGGGTGAGGCGTTGCGTTAGGAGAGGGCGCACGCGTAAGGGGAGCTTACTAGAGCCGACTCTTTTTGGGCAAGGTTTAGAGAAAAAAACCGGCCTGTTTGATCGACGGACAAACAGTAAGACGCGGGTTGAAAGGTATTACTTAGCGTCTAAAACTGCAGTATAAAGGGGGGAAAAAACACATACCCAGACCTGAGTTCTGTGAGAGGAGGTATAAAATTCACAAAACCTACTTTTATTTGGGTTTTAAGGTTTCATAAGTGTTTGAGTAAGCCGGCCGGCAACATAAGAGGGTGTGTTTATTTGTTTTGCAAATCCATGGTGGGTTTACTGTTTGTTTTGAGCGCAGTGGTCTAAGACACACACACACACACACACACACACACACACACACACACACACACACACACACACACACACACACACACACAGTAGCCTGCACCAAACCACATCAGTTAAAACATATATATATATATATATATATATATATATATATATATATATATATATATATATATATATATGTTTTGATTGATTGGTACCAACATTTCCACATTGGGAGCCACATATATATATGTAGACTGTATAACATCTATGGTCTAACTTGCCATAAAAAAAAGAGAGGAAACAGAAATAATAATCTTCCCTATATTGCTGTTAAAGCCAAAAGCAATACAACACGATACATACATTTATTTTGTTATTTCATTATACATTGTTGTCCTGAACACTTTCTTACTACAAAGTGTATACATCTACATACATATACATATCTCTGTGTATTGTATGAGGACAGCTAATTTCCGCTAGTGTCTTTTATTGTGTCTTTGAAGGACTCTGTCTGGACTCGGCCACGCCACACCCCAGCAGTAGCAGACCGAGATGAAGCAGCTCTCCAGGGCCAGACAGGTGCGCCGGGAGCGGAGGCAGATGCGTCGATACCCGCACAGCCACCAGCGGATGCAGAACCCCCCGGTCCACGAAAGCCAAGTCCGCTTTTTCCCTCATGATGCAGAACTCCTCTGGACAGAGGGCATGAGGTTTCAACGTGAGAAAGTTGTCAGAGACCAAGCAGAGAGCATGATGAATACGTGCATGCAACTTCTTGTTCGCCTCACTGAGACTTTTAAGCGAGTGAACGCCCTGCACGAGGAAATGTTGATATTCCTCCACAACAGCAACATGCAGCAGAGCGATGGCAGGGGCCGAGGGAGAGGAACAGATGGACAGTTTGGTGGCAGGGGTCGACAGGAGAGAGAGCGACGTCCGCGCCTAGCACGTGACCAATGCGCTCTGTGTGGCCGCTATGGGCATTGGAAGAACGAGTGTCCTGATGCCCTGAATGGACAATTTCAACCTGGACAGTGTCAATAGCGACGGAGATGATTCATACCAAAATGAATTCAACTGACTGGAAGGGGGTGTGGCGCTGTGCCGGGGACAGAGAGAGGGCCTTCACTGCATGGACACAAGCAGGAAAGTGTAAACACACACACGCACACGCTTACACGCTACAGCTGTTCAAAATACAATAGATAGGCTTGAGAAAGTATACACAACACACACAGTACACTGCACAGCTGTTTGAAATACAATAGGTTTGAAAAAAAAAAAAAATCATTGCAAACCACCAACTGACTCATACTTTATGTATAAAAAAAATGATGCTCAGGCAGTAGTAAAAGCCATGATCACTGAAACCATTCCAAGGTGGGGAAGACCTAGGATGATGAGCAGTGATAATGGAGCACATTTTGTCAATCAAGTAATCAGCCAAATAGGAGATTACTATGGTATTGATTTGAAAACCCACTGTGTTTGTCATCTGCAGAGTGGAGGAGCAGTTGAACGTGAGAACGCAGCACTGAAAAGTGAAACTGGTCAGGTGCTGCGCTGAAACAGGCTTCCCATGGACAAAGGTCTTGCCATGGTGTTATTTCAAATAAGGACAGGAGTGAGGGCCAGGTGTGGCCTGGGCCCATTTGAAATTCATTTTGAAAGACTACTGTAAGTGCGATCTGCACCAAATCAAGCACATATACTCGCATGGCCGCCACCTATAACATACTAGAAGATGAGAGCGCTCGCACTCAGCCTTTCAAAATTGCAGGCAAATAGCAATCAACCGTAGGTTGTAACCTTCAGATTCCTCAAATTGACCATATTTGAGGGGCGTGAAGACGCACTTGCTGTAAGCGTAGCTCCACCCACTTTGCCGCACAGCCAGGCCACCTTTCGAAGCCTACTCCCTGCGAATCCTAGCCTAAACAGACCTACGCCATGCAAGTTAGGCCCTGACACAGCTGAAATCCTGTCTCAATAACTCAGAAATCTATGATTTAACCCAAATGTGACACTGGACGCCATGGGACACACAGCAGGACACACGGCAGAAGACCCATTCTTGCTACAGGCTAACTACACGACCCACTTTACAATGTCAAACAGTGTTTATAGCCCTCCGTTCAATGAGTGAATTTGACTGAATTGTTCTATGTGACATGGTATGGCGATTTTATGGACGACAACTTGTTCCAGTGCCCGCCATTTTGAAAGACTAAGTGCGATCTGCACCAAATCAAGCACATATACTCGCATGGCCGCCACCTATAACATACTAGAAGATGAGAGCGCTCGCACTCAGCCTTTCAAAATGGCGGGGAGTGGAGCAAGTTGCGAGCTAGACTCGACCACAGCTGTAAATCGGCAGAAATCTCTGGATTTCGACAATATTTCAGCTGTTTTGGACTCTAACTTGGACAGCATAACTCCGATTTGCCTAAAATTTGCAGAGAGTAGGCTTCGCAATGAGCCCTAGCCATGTCCTCACTCTGGTGGAGCCCACCCCAAATGTTTTCCCACTCACCTTTCATAGATAATGCTTCAACTTCCACCTGAAAAAAATGTAATTGGTTATTTTGGACACTTTAGTTAGCCTGGGTGATCCCAGAGTCTCTGGAGATTGGATTACCATTCTCCAGAGCCTCTGGGATCACACAGGCATTAAGCCGCCACGCCACGTCAAGGCAGTGTCCTTGTGGAGGTTTATTTTTATTTATTTATTTTTATTTATTTATTTTGTTCTGCAAGTGCATTTTTTGTTTTTTTCACGTTTTTTTGTTTTTTCTTGTTGTTTTGTTTTTAACCGTACAAATTTGTCCCCCCAGGGATAAAATAAAGCAGTGAGTATTTCTCACACTTGTGCCTAAAATAAGAATATGTGACTCACAAAAAAAAACAATAACAGTAGAATATAAACTGGCACTATAAATAAAAAACTGAATCACAATTGCAAAAATATGGGGAGGTAGGAGTGGTCAGGTGTCAGGAGGTAGAGGAGTGGATGAGGCGGGGGCAGGTGATGTGGGAGAGGCGTCAGGAGGGGAAGGAGGGGGTGGCAGGTGATGTGGGAGGGGCATCAGGAGGGGGAGCAGTGGAGGAGGGGGTGGCAGGTGATGTGGGAGGGGCGTCAGGAGGGGAAGGAGGGGGTGGCAGGTGATGTGGGAGGGGCGTCAGGAGGGGGAGGAGGGGGTGGCAGGTGATGTGATAGGGGCATCAGGAGGGGGAGCTGTGGAGGAGGGGGTGGCAGGTGATGTGGGAGGGGCGTCAGGAGAGGGAGGAGGGGGAGGATTGGAGGAGGGGCTGGCAGGTGATGTGGGTCCTTGCTCAGAGGCTGGAAGAGGGCAGGAGGGCGGTTCCCATTCCAGCCTTTACCAAACATGCCAGCACCTTGTCAATGTGGTCTGTGTCATCATTGTCAAATGTCTCACATACTTCGGACCACTTGAGAATAACAGCTGGAGCCTGAGGCGGAGCCGGAGTCAGGGCGGGAGCTGGAGCCAGGGCGGGATCCGGAGCCGGAGCTGGAGCCTGAGCCGGAGCTGGAGCCTGAGGCGGAGCCGGAGCCAGGGCGGGATCCGGAGCCGGAGCTGGAGCCTGAGCCGGAGCTGGAGCCTGAGGCAGAGCCGGAGCCAGGGCGGGAGCCGGAGCCAGGGCGGGAGTCGGAGCCTCCACCTCCCACAAATTCAAATTTTCTATGATCTTTGAGATGTAGTCATCATCCTCAAACTGACACACAATCACAAGAAATGCAATATTACACACAGTTATCACACTATATGTTAAGTATATCAGCTATGTGTAACAACATTCTTTATATTCAATATTCATTAAGTATGTTGTAAAAAAGACAAACAATGTTGTCTGGCAGTAAAACGTTTTACTCATGTCACCATTAAGAAAAAGCGGACTCCCTTCATCAAAGAAAACCTCCTCTTCCAGCAGCGGAGGCAGCTGTGCATTAAAGAATCAATGTATACCGTAAATTCCGGACTATAAGCCGCACCGGTGTATAAGCCGCACCTTCAAAGTTGACTATTTTTTTCTTATATAAGCCGCACCGGACTATAAGCCGCGGGTGTTTTAATGGTATTTTTTTTTTTTTTTTTTTTTTTTTTTTTGTGTTTTAATGTTTAATTACCATATGTAAGGGTTCATGCACAGAGGGGATTGTAGAGGAAGCTCCCATTTATTAACATTTCAACAAAACAACATAACACAACACCACCTGTGTTGTATTTTACAGTGCACACAGTGTCATACAGTGTCATACAGTGTGGTGAAAAGAGGGCAAGAGAGGAAATTAAAACTTATTATAGTTATATAGGATTTATAGTTAGAAAGAGTGCTAAAAAAGAGAGTTTTTTTTTTTTTTTTTTTTTTTTTTTTTTTAATCCATAGATAAGCCGCACCGTTATATAAGCCGCAGGGGCCAAAAAAGGGAAAAACGGGAAAAAAGGTGCGGCTTATAGTCCGGAATTTACGGTAACTGTTTTGTTTCTCAGGTATGAGGTAAGTATATCAGCCTGATAAACACATACTGATATTACCAGGTCTGTGTAAGAACAGTTGTTATATTCCATAATCATTATGTTGTAAAAAAAGACAAACAATGTTGTCTGGCTATACAACATATAGACAATATACTCACAGCAAAAGGGGCAGGAGGGGACCCGGCGGAGGTGTTGCCGCTTATTTCCTTTCGCCCTATCTTCCTTGGCTCAACATTGTTATCCTTCCTCGCCCTCTTCCTCCCCCTTCCCTCTGCCTCAGGGGAGGAGGGCAGAGAGGCAGCAGGAGAGGCAGAGGGGGGCAGGCAGGCAGCAGCCGGAGCTGGTGATCCCTCACTGGAGGAGGGCCGAGAGGCAGAGGGGGGCAGAGAGACAGAGTTTGTGAGCTGCTTTATCCGGACTTGCAGCCTGATAAGTTCCTCTGTTTTGGCTAAGCATCTGCCGTCCTGGCAGGGTGGGCCTTCTCCAGCTTCTGCGTCGTGCTCCGCTGTGCTCCTTCTTGCTCCGTCTTGCTGGAAGTTTCCTCCGGAAGCACTATCTGTGTCCAGGGTTGACACCATGGGGGGGTTGGGGTTGGAGGCGCGCAGGTCGGCGAGTTGGTCCAGGGTGACCAGTCTTTTGGCATCTGCCACATGCCTCTCCAAATCTGGGACCTCTGCCGTGTGCTTTGGGTAGTGCTTCCGGAGGAAACCCACCTCCTTACCACAGACTGTGCAGCTCCCTTTCTCTAAAAGTGTGTGGCCCGAGGCCAATTTTGTGAGGATCTCTCTCTCCTGGAGGTTTAGAATCTTATGTTTTTCTTTAAGATGTTTTGCAACATAATGATATCGTTTGTCCTTTGTTGCACAGTCCGGGATCGGGCAGCGGGCCGTTTGTTTTCCTTTACCCATGACTGTAGAAGAAATGAAAATAAATAACAATTTTTTGTTTACCACATGCAAAATAAAACACTATCATGAAAACAAGCTAACATCACCCATGAGTCTGTATCTATGATGAGATAAGAAAAGAGTAAATGCATATAACATGCTATAACACCACTCCTAAGTTTGTATCTTTGAGAGAAATGCAAACCAAAACATGGTAACTCAGTCCCCACTGATATGTCAAGACTTGAAACTAAAGAAAAAAAAACTATTTCTGCAGCCAACTCTGTATTGTTTGTGTGTGTGTTTGTGTGTGTGTGTGTGTGTGTGTGTGTGTGTGTGTGTGTGTGGCTATAAACACAATTGCAATCTAGTTCACCAAATGGAAGATAGGTGACCTAATGGAACTTGGAACAAATCGAACAGTCCTGTGATAAATTGACATTAAAGGAACACTCTGCCCATTTTCAACCAGCTTTGTATCATTAGAACATCAGTAGTATATCAAAACTGTAAACCGTTTTGAAGTCTGTCATTTAATTTGAGAGTTGAGTGTTAAAGTGTGGACCAGTGACATCACTGGTCCACACTAACTCAAATTAATAACTCATCAACTCAAATCAACTCTCAATAACTGTCAAACTATTCATCATTCATCTAGTTTGACAGTTATTGAGAGTTGATTTGAGTTAATGAGTTTTTAATTTGAGTTAGTGTCACTGGTCCACACTTTAACACTCAATAACTGTCAAATTAAATCACAGACTTCAAAACGGTTTACAGTTTTCTGATATACTACTGATGTTCTAATGATACAAAGCTGGTTGAAAATGGGCGGAGTGTTCCTTTAATCTATTGTAAAATTCTTCAAGTCGAATCTAGTTGACCAAATGGAAGAAAGTTGAGCTAATGGAAGTGTGTGTTCCCTTACATGTTATAGTCCTTTCAATTGGTCAAATGCATAAAGAAAGTAAAAAAAAAACATATAATATAATATATATATATAATAAGAAGAAGAAGTGAGAAGCAAGAAAGTTTCTTACCTTTTCAACGAAGATGCAATGTCCAACTGAAGAGTGAACATGTCATAACATGTTATAAAGAAAGCATAGCATTTCTTTGCATAAAGAAAGTAAAAAAACATATAATATAATATATATATATAATAAGAAGAAGAAGTGAGAAGCAAGAAAGTTTCTTACCTTTTCAACGAAGATGCAATGTCCAACTGAAGAGTGAACATGTCATAACATATTATAAAGAAAGCATAGCATTTCTTTGCATAAAGAAAGTAAAAAAACATATAATATAATATATATATATATATAATATATATATATAATAATAGTTAGTTAATAGAGTTACCTAAAGGGCGTGTCAAAGATCAAACCGGCCGAAAACAGAGTTTATTTCTTTTCCTACATTTTGAGGTGTGTCGGGGTGTAGTGTAGCTCAGATTTGCACCAAATCAACCACATGTAGTCGCATGGCCGCCACCTATAACATACTAGAAGATGAGAGCGCTCCCACTCAGCCTTTCAAAATAGCGGGGAGTGGAGCAAGTTGTCGTCCAGAGAATCGCCATACCATGTCACATAGAGAAATTCAGTCAAATTCACTCGTTGAACCCAGGGCCATAAACACTGTTTGACATTGTAGAGTAGGTTGTGTAGTTAGCCTGTAGCAAGAATGGGTTTTCTGCCGTGTGCCCTGCTGTGTGTCCCATAGCGTCCAGTGTCACATTTGGGTTAAATCATAGATTTCTGAGTTATTGAGACAGGATTTGAGCTGTGTCAGGGCCTAACTTGCATGGCGTAGGTCTGTTTAGGCTAGGATTCGCAGGGAGTAGGCTTCGAAAGGTGGCCTGGCTGTGCGGCAAAGTGGGTGGAGCTACGCTTACAGCAAGTGCGTCGCCACACCTCTAAAATATTGTCCTAGCCTGAACGCGCACCAAATTGAAAATATGTTGTGTTATGTTGTGGAGTTTTTTTTTTTTTTCTTTTTCTGCAAGTGCATTTTTTGTTTTTTCTTGTTGTTTTTGTTATTAACCGTACAAATTTGTCCCCCCAGGGATAAAATAAAGCAGTGATTATTACTCCAAAATCACAGAATAAAAGTTTAAATAACTGAAACAGTTATGTGCCTAAAATAAAAATATGTGACTCACAAAAACAATAACAGTGTGTGTACAGAATGTAAACTGGCACTTGAAATAAAAAACAGTGAATCACAATTCCAAAAATATGGGGAGGTAGGAGTGGTCAGGTGTCAGGAGGTGGGGGAGTGGATGAGGCGGGGGCAGGTGATGTGGGATGGGCGTCAGGAGGAGGAGCAGTGGAGGAGGGGGTGTTGGGGTTTCTTCTGTGGGGTTTTGCGGGTCTCCAATGGGTAGTATATACCCCAGCTCGGATTCGTGGTCTTGGGAGGGGAGGCGGTGGTCTTGTAGAACCACTCTTTGCCGAGGTCTTGTCTCGTCAGGGAGGGTGAGCCGCGTCGCCTACCTGTTGGCCGTTTGTCACAGACCCGCTCAACGGAACGGGCCCTTCGGCGGGTTGGTGGCGACGAGGTGGACGGGGTTGGTGGCGACGAGGTGGACAGGGTGGATGGCTCCTCAGGCGCCAGGGCGGGGTTTGTCTCCTGCCGCTCCTTTGAAGCAGATATATGCAGGAAAATCTCCCGCATCCTCTGTGCCCGCCCAACGGTCTTGTACATCGCATAGAATCGCCGCTGGGACTCAATGCCATGGCTCATAAACTGCGCTACTTCCACTCTGAGGGCGGGGTCAGTTTCTGTGTGGTTCTGAAAACAAAAGAAGAGACTGGTCAAAGCCTGGTTCCACTTTACATCAACTCGCACCCCATAGGAACCAAGTGTCATAGCTGACATAGGTTTAACTCAGATATGTGCAGAACGCAGTACGGATGTCCAGGAAGCTGGGTTTTCCCGGAAGCCCCATCTCTTGCCACACCCTGCGGAAGTATCGGATGAGACTCTTGCATGAGCCGCTGCCCCCGCTGTTGAGGAAGTATTGGCTAGTTGGAACGCCCCTCTCCCTCAGTTCCAACCAGTCCTGGAACCACCGATATTCCTCTGTTAAGAAGTAGAGCTGGGCATATCCGTGTGAGCGGACAGTCTTGTTCTCTACAACCTGCAACAGACAAAGAGACAAACACATCCAACAGACAAAACCTTAATGATCATTATACATCATCAACAACAAAAGGCATTTGATACTGTTTTACATCCATTTTTAAACTTACATTGATGCAGAAGCCGCTGTCGGGGTTCCCAAGCGGGTGGCGGACCTCCTCCGCGGACATTTTGGTAAGAATCCCCGACCGGCACCCATAGAGGCAGCAGATGTATGCAGCGAGGTATCCGTAGAACTGGTAGATGGTGTCCCACCCCTTGCCCCTGATGCTGTGTGGGTGTGGCTCCTCCCTGATTTTGGCTGAAATAAGAACACAGCCAAAGAGAGCAGGTTGTGTGGAGAGAAACGAGAATGAGGGGGAACAGATTCTTAGCCATCCAATGAAGTATGAGTCGAGTAGGAGTAAGTAGGTCGGTTAGAAAAATGTATAAGAACTTTGTTTCTCAAGGTATAAGGTAGGTATAATAGGTAAGTGAACACACACAGACACACAAACAGGATCTAGAATGATAACTCACCCAGTAACGTGGGAATGGCTTCCCTGGCCTTCTCCATACAGGTCCCCAGGGCCTCTTTGCCGATTAAGCGCTCCTCCTTGCGGGCCTTCACCTTACTCACATCACCCATAACAAAAGGCGGACTCCCTTCATTAAAGAAGACCTCCTCTTGCAGCAGTGGAGGCAGCTGTGCATTAAAGAATCAATGTATAACTGTTTTGTTTCTCAGGTATGAGGTAAGTATATCAGCCTGATAAACACATACTGATATTACCAGGTCTGTGTAAGAACAGTTGTTATATTCCATAGTCATTATGTTGTAAAAAAAGACAAACAATGTTGTCTGGCTATACAACATATAGACAATATACTCACAGCGGAAGGGGCAGGAGGGGACCCGGCGGAGGTGTTGCCTCTTATTTCTTTCCGCTCTATCTTCCTTGGCTCAACATTGTTCTCTTTCCTCACCCTCTTCCTCCCCCTTCCCTCTGCCTCAGGGGAGGAGGGCAGAGAGGCAGCAGGAGAGGCAGAGGGGGGCAGGCAGGCAGCAGCCGGAGCTGGTGATCCCTCATTGGAGGAGGGCCGAGAGGCAGAGGGGGGCAGAGAGACAGAGTTTGTGAGCCGCTTGATGCGGAACTGCAGCCTGAGAAGTTCCTCCGTTTTGGCAATGCATCTGCGGTCCTGGCAGGGTGGGCCTTCTCCAGCTTCTCCGTCTTGCTCCTTCTTGCTCCGTCTTGCTGGAACAACAAGGAGGTGGGTTTCCTCCGGAAGTTTTCTCCGGAAGCACTATCCGTGTCCAGGGTTGAAACCATGGGGGGGTTGGGGTTGGAGGTCCGCATTTTGGCGAGTTGGTCCAGGGTGACCATTCTTTTGGCATCTGCCACATGCCGCTCCAAATCTACAACTGGGACGTCTGCCCTGTGCTTCGGGTAGTGCTTCCGGAGGAAACCCACCTCCTTACCACAGACCGTGCAGCTCCCTTTGCCCAAAAGTGTGTGGCCCGAGGCCAATTTTGTGAGGATCTCTCTCCTGGAGGTTTTGAATCTTATGTTTATCCTTAAGATGTTTTGCAACATATTGATATTGTTTGTCCTTTGTTGGACAGTCGGGGATCGGGCAGCGGGCCGTTTCTTTTCCTTTACCCATGACTGTAGAAGAAATGAAAATAAATAACTATTTTTTGTTTACCACATGCCAAATAAATACACCTGCCCTGTCATGCTAACACTATCATGAAAACAAGCTAACATCACCCATGAGTCTGTATCTATGATGAGATAAGAAAAGAGTAAATGCATATAACATGCTATAACACCACTCTTAAGTTTGTATCTTTGAGAGAAATGCAAACCAAAACATGGTAACTCAGTCCCCACTGATATGTCAAGACTTGAAACTAAAGAAAAAAAATAAATTTCTGCAGCCAACTCTGTATTTTGGGTAAAAAATGGAGGTTCAAAACATCATCCACCATAATCCCCCGCACACCGATGGCAGTTTGGGACAAAGTTGTCCTAATGGACCGTATATGTATGTGTGTGTGTGTATGTGTGTGTGTGTGTGTGTGTGTGTGTGTGTGTGGCTATCAACAAAATTGCACTTAGTTACCTGTTACCCATTTAATTTATTGTAAATTTCATCTAGTGGAATTTACTTCTACTACTTTGTTATAGGTGGCGGCCATGCGAGTACATGTGGTTGATTTGTGGATGAAAAAAAAAAATATATATTTTAAAGAAAGAACATGAGGTATTTACACGACATACATGGACTATCATATCCCATATCCCCCACAAAGAACATCAAAACACAACAAAAAAAAACAAGAAAACTGCATAAGATACACAATAATCCAAGAACAAACAAGACTATTGGACAAACAACCAAACAAAAACAATGCATTCAAAGTAAATACATAGATCTTGCCCTGTTGGCAGCTAGAAAATGCATAGCTTTAAATTGGAAAGCATCCAATCCCCCAGCTGTAGTTCACTGGTGGAATGAACAATTTCAGCCCTAAACCCACTAATTTATTGATTATAATTTGGTAAAGCGCCTTGGGTGCAAGGTAGTCCATATTCTTTGCGCCAAACTCCAGTAGCTCATCTTGCAAGAGTTCAATTATCTAACCTTTGAAAATACGTTTTACTCAACTAACATGTAATATACATATATATCTGTGCAAAAAGTAGCAATTTCAGCCCTAAACCCACTAATTTATTGATTATAATTTGGTAAAGCGCCTTGGGTGCAAGGTAGTCCATATTCTTTGCGCCAAACTCCAGTAGCTCATCTTGCAAGAGTTCAATTATCTAACCTTTAAAAATACGTTTTACTCAACTAACATGTAATATACATATATATCTGTGCAAAAAGTAGCAATTTCAGCCGTAAACCCACTAATTTATTGATTATAATTTGGTAAAGCGCCTTGGGTGCAAGGTAGTCCATATTCTTTGCGCCAAACTCCAGTAGCTCATCTTGCAAGAGTTCAATTATCTAACCTTTAAAAATACGTTTTACTTAACTAACATGTAATATACATATACATATGTGCAAAAAGTAGCAATTTCAGCCCTAACCCCACTAATTTATTGATTATAATTTGGTAAAGCCCTTGGGTGCAAGGTAGTCCATATTCTTTGCGCCAAACTCCAGTAGCTCATCTTGCAAGGGGGTCATCCCTATGTTCCCCGGGTCCTATGTTCCCCGGGTCCTATGTTCCCCGTTTTTAACACTCTCCGTAACATTTGGGGTGTCTATCCGCTATGCCGACCACCCGCAATGCCGACCTTAGGTTTAGGCGTGAGGGGTGGGAGAGGTTAGGTTTTGGGTTAGGGTCTGGGGGAGGGTTCTTTCGCAATGGCGAGACAGATCTCAATTTTGTCGGAATGCCGGTATTTCGGAGTGCCGACATTTCGGAATGCCGAGGTGTCCCCGATGGTGTCAAGTCCCCTTTTCTCAATAACCCAGTTGGTGTGCCACAAGGATCGATCCTTGGGCCATTATTATTTTCCCTGTACATCAATGACCTGCCGGACATATGCCCTGACTTCAATGTGCAGATGTATGCTGACGACGCGGTCATTTTTGTACAGGGAAAAACAACCGACCTGATTTCCTGTAAACTCACAAATGTATTGGAAAAGGTCCAACACTGGCTGCAAAACACGTGCCTGTTGCTAAATACAAAAAAAACTGTATGCATGATGTTCAGCAAACGACCAGTTGGTATCACAAGGTCCAATGTGTTTCTGGGGGGGGAGGAATTGGAATTGGTCTCCCATTTCAAGTACCTCGGAGTCATTTTGGACTCTAACCTTTCCTTCAAGAAACACATAAAAAAAATGAAAAGCACAATTAATTTCAACTTAGTTAATTTTAGACAAATCCGGCCTTTCTTAACAGTTGAAGCAGCTAAAACATATCTTCACTGCATGATCTCACATTGAATACTGCTTCACAAACTGGTCGTTTGCAGGTGCCACTGTCATAAAACCTATTGAACAGCTCTATTACAGAGCCATCAAGGCATTTGCTAGAAAACCTTTGTCATACCACCACTGTAACATTCTGGAACAACATCTTTTCCTGAGCTTTGAAAAACTCAAGGTCTTAAAGAGTGCCTGTTTCTTCTTCAAACGCCTACATGGACTAGCTCCCCCTCCGTTACAGGAATTCATCCAAAAAAATAGAACCACTGGACTCGGAACTAGATCAGACACCAGAGGTGATTGCAAGGTCCATCGTAGAATGACCACGTTTGGTCAAAATGTCCTATCGATAAAAGGCAGCCAAATATGGAATAGTCTCCCCGTCTCCATAAGGGACAGCCCCACCCTTGCCGCTAGTAGGTAGGTAGTCTTAAAAAATGGCTGAAAACAAACCAGTCATGTGTCCACAGGTAGTATGTTTTTTTCTTCTCTTTTTTTGTGTGTATTATATTTATGTATTTTTATTTTTCTAAGAGTAATTACTGCCATGTATTTTAGAGTGTATTGTTGCTACTCTTGTTTTACTTAGTTTTAGAGTGTACTGCTGCTACCTATGTTCTATGTATGTTTTTATTATGTTCTACGTTTTACGCTCTGTTTTTTGTGTTTTATGTTTTTTGGGGACAACGGATGGAAATTAGCCTCGTGCTAAATCCGGCAATTTTTACACTTTTACTATGTTCCAGGTTTTACTATCTGTTTCTGTGGTTTCTGTGTTCATTAATTTTGCACTGTCCCGTCCAAAAAAAAAAAAAAAAAATCCCACTGGGGGCAGTATTATATTTTTTGAAAATGTAGCATAAATTGTTAATCTGGACATAATTATAGCCTTATGTATAAAGCTGCTGAATATACACTACATAGCAGAATAACTGAACATGCCCATTCATGGTAACGTCATATTTCAACGTCAGCTTGACGTTCCCGCGTAGACATCTAAATCATTCCCAAACCGGATGTGATTTGGCCACGTCCTGGACGTCACTGAAAGACGTCATCACAACGTTATCATGTCGTAATTTTGCTTGCTGGGATTCTGATCTGCTGAACATTGTGGCCTTTCTCCAGGATCAGTTGGACCAATATGGCATGCTCCATGGATACAAGATGATGCATCTGAAATGCATTCAGGGTGGCTACGCGGTGACTCAAGAGACAATCAAGACAATTGATGAAAATACTGCATCCCCACAGAGTGCAACTGAGGCGCCGCAATCGCCTTCGGCGACGTTTGTATCAGAATCCAGGCCCTAACTTTTTATATCATGTAGATTCCTATGATAAACTCAAACCATATGGGATCTGCATCAATGGTGCAATAGACGGGTTTTCACGAATGATGATATGGTTAATGCATACTCTACAAGTAGTGATACCAAGGTCATCGCTGGATACTTTATTGATGAGGTGGTATCAAGGAATGGGACTGCTACCCGAATTCGATCAGACCTAGGGACAGATAACTGTTACGTGGAGCAGATGCAGATATTTATGAGAAATGATCAAGCAAGCATAACCCACGGATCGAGAACTGGTGGGGATTTTTAAGGAAACAACATACACAGTCCTGGATGAACGTCTTGCATGATTTAAAAGATTCTGACTACTTCAGGAGCAAGCCTAATGTACTTATAGTACAATAATTCTTCAGCACTACAGTATCAAAGGATATGTAACTAAATGCAATATAACCTTTTCCAAGGGTATGTACAATTTGTGAGACATCAGTTCAATTTGTGTATTTTATCAAGTTTGTACAAAAGCTTATATTTTGAAAAATTCTGATTGGAAACTGATTGTCCAAATGATTCTGCTGCTTACTTTATCCAGCCAGCTGGAGGCTGCAACCCCACGGGGATGTCAGTAAATTTGAGTAAAACACAGACTTCGCTTATCCTGTGTGAATGCACCCTCAGAAACAGACGTTGGGGGGTAATTTCTAAAACACATGCAGTCCCCATGTAATACTAGTCCCCATGTGAATAGGGCTTAAAGGGATAGTTCGGTTTGTTTGAAGTGGGGTCCTATCAGCTAGTTGCATACACTAACTGAAATTGGTACAGTGATCTGGGCGCTGAGCGCACTGTTTATCGAGACCCAGCACTCCAAGCAACAGCCTCAACAGCTCTGTCTCTGTACTACACGGGGTCAAGAACTAAAACGTAATTTAGCCACCTAAAACAACGCCCACCTAAACAAATCGATATCTGTGTACATGCACGCTCTATTTTGACAATTTTCAGCGCTTTACTTTTCCGCCAAACAGCCGTCACATTCGGCACTGCTTTTTCTCCCAACCGTACAACTACCGTATTCCTCCGCTAAAAGCCTGCACAGAGCACAGAGCCACGGTTTACAAAACAGGGAAGGCTTAGAAGAGAGATAAAACACTGACTTGAGTCGGATTCTGATCCACTCCCAAATGAAGCTACAAACATATACACACTCGCTCTCTCTCCCCTGTGTGTGTGCGTGTGTACGTGTGTGTGTGTGCGCGTGCGCGTGTGGCATTGGACGTATCCTACTGCCTGTCATCAGGCATATAGCCTACAGCAGTGCAGTATATCATATATATAGGCCTATATATAGCAATAATCAGTATAGCCTACTGATTATTGTATGATCAAAAACATTATTGTAATAAACCAGCCCGGAAAGGGCTCTGTCGGAGATCAAACAACACGTGAATATGGAAAATAGAGGCCTACCTACAGCTTTATTTTTTATGAATGTAACAAGGACTGTCTATCCCCCTGTGTTAAGATTAGGCGAACCACTACAAAAGCAGATAGATCAAACAGTAATAGGATTATGCACAGCACAGCCCTTAGAGCCAATCCTTATCCCGAAGTTACATATCTGACTTGCTGACTTCCCTTACCCACCTTCGTCTAACATACCAGAGGCTGTTCACCTTGGAGACCTGCTGCGGATATGGGTACGGCCTGGCGCGAGATTTACACCTTCTCCCCCGGATTTTCAAGGGCCAGCGAGAGCTCACCAGATGCCGCCGGAACCGCGACGCTTTCCAGGGCACGATAGGAGTAGTGGTATTTCACCGGCGGCCGAAGCCTCCCACTTATTCTACACCTCTCATGTCTCTTCACAGTGCCAGACTAGAGTCAAACTCAACAGGGTCTTCTGTCCCCGCTGATTCTGCCAAGCCCGTTCCCTTGGCTGTGGTTTCGCTGGCTAGTAGGTAGGGACAGTGGGAATCTCGTTCATCCATTCATGTGCGTCACTAATTAAATGATGAGGCATTTGGCTATTTTAGGAGGGCCATGGTTACTCTCGCCTTTTCCCGCGCACATTGAATATCATCACTATGTCATTCAGAGGGCATGGGCGACCATTAGATTCACACTTGCAAGAACTCGCATTTCTGCTTCACCCTTGAAGTGCCGGACAATTTGTTTACCCCCGTCAGCCAACCGCCCCTCGTTTTCCCCTTTTGCCCGTGTGGCTGACTGGGTTGTGTCAGAGGGCCCCAAGAACTGGAGTTGCCTCTGCACGGCCTTTCGGGTAGTTTATCGTCTCCCGTCGACGAGCGGCCACCACCCTGCTTCACCCATGGCGCTGTCATATCAGGCGGGGAGTGGAACGAGGCCTTCAGGTGTGAGGGCCATCTGCCTGCTGTCAGCACGAGAGGGGTGCTTCGATGCAGCAACCGGTGTTTTCACTGTTTGAGTTTTCCCACCATCCATAGATTAGACATTGCATATAGAATGGAGAGCGGCCCTAAGGTTCCTTCCCCTATCCAGCACTCCGCCTCTCCTGGGTTGGCATTAATCAGCGAGTGTCCGGGGATTTCACGCTGCCACATATAGGGACATATACAGACAGACATACATTTATTGAGTACAGTTGCACTCATTCTACTGCTATGACTAGGTAAGTACAGTTGCCCTTACCAGACATTTATAGGCACACACGAGGACATACAAACACGCATTGGGCTCAGTTGCACCCATTCTACTTTTACAGACTATAGGTACCTCATACTTACCTTCTTGGCTGTCCTGGACTCCATGCTTCTGCAGTGTTTTACACAATAGCATTCTATCTCATAATTGCACCCTAGCTCCTGGAGCTTCTGCGGGGCACCGGGGTAACCCCTTAGCGTTCTTGTCCTACCACACCTTTCCTTTATCCTTAGCTCTTGATCTATAATTAACCATGATAACATTCTATCTAGTAACCTCTACCTAGTAATTAGCATTGTTTCTTTTATTCTTAGCTATTGGTCTAGATGTCAAGTTTTTAAACTATATGTGTGTTGCTTTTTCCCATCTCCCAAGACATATGAGCCATTGGGAGAAGAGGGTCCAAGCAAGCTTTTTTACTCTGGGTCCGACCCTTCCTCTTCAGGATTGATGCCTGGGAGGTTTTGGGCCAGACCTTATGCTGGCGATGCCAGCTTCAACTAGCCATTATTAGTTCAACACAGCCTGGCTCTCCATGCGGTATACAGGTTAAATAAAAGTTCAAACTATGTACATAAGTGAGGTCAAAGGTCAAACTATATACATGTCATAAGTGGGGTCAAAGGTCAGACTATATACACGTCCTAAGTGAGGTCAAAGGTCAAGCTATATACATGTCATAAGTGCGGTCAAAGGTCAGACTATATACATGTCACAAGTGAGGTCAAAGGTCAAACTATATACACGTCATAGGTGGGGTCAGAGGTCAAACTATATACATGTCATAAGTGAGGTCAAAGGTCAAACTATATACACGTCATTGTTTTTCAGGGTCTAGCCCTTTCCTGTCTGGGTGCTGCGGGGATAGTCCCTCCGTCTCCTAGTCTGTATGCGCCCGCTGGGCCCCGCTCACCCTTGTCCTCCATGTCACCCCTTCGACCCCTGGCCCCTGCCCGCTAGTCTTTGACCGCTGTTGTGCTCCACCCAGGATCTCCCGTCAATGTTCCAAATGTCAGTCCCTTTACTGTCTGGGCGCTATGTCGATAGTCTTTTTACCGCCCATTGGGCTCCCATTCTTCCTGGTCCTCTTCTTGAAGATTGTTAGTATGTCCAGGGTTATAGCAGGGACCTCCTGCTGAAGAGTCTGGCCAGTGTCTTCCTTCTCCTGGCCGTGATCCCCATCTCTCCCAGGAGAGTATTGTTGGCATTGTGCCATTTTCCTTTGCTCCCCAGTGGGAAGCCCTCGACCCTCACCACCTTGGCGTCAGGCCATCTTTTGGTGATCGCTCGCGCAAAGGGAGTATATTTCTCCTTTTTCATATCTGCCGCTTCTGCCAGCGTCCTTCTGCCCGTTTCGTATTTGACCACCATGTCTAGGACGTAGGCCTTATTCCCTTTTAGGGCTATGATGTCGGGTACACCCACTCTCCCCCTAGTTTTGAGTCTGGTTTCCCTCAACACTTTCCACTCTTTCATGTAGGATGTAGTTAAGCGCGCCTCAACCTCTACAGCCCAGCAGGCTGGTCTGGTGCTTCTCAGAAAAGGCAAACTTACAATATAGATGATTGGATGTAATCCAACAGGTACTGGAGCACACAGATCAAGTGTATAATTAAGTTTTTTATTGAACTAACGTTTCGACACTACTGTGTCTTCATCAGAGTTAAACAACAGTGGTTTACATTTGTCTTTTTATAACCTCCTCCCATAATTAGAACTGATCCAGCTCAGGCTGGAGGGAGGGGGAGGAGGTGATAAGTCGAAGATTGCATTATTGCCATGACATTATTAACATGACAGAAAGAATTCATGTACATATAAAGAAATACATCAATGCAATCCACAATGGATAAGTCAAAACCAAAAAGATAGTTTAAGAAATACAAATAAACAATACAACAATGCATCCCCATAGAACATCCCTCAATAGAAATTTTTTAGGAGGGGCGGGGGGGAAGGGGGGGTAGGATGAACCAATCAAAGTCGGCCATGTCTCCACCTAGTGGGCAAGGAGAGGGAGGGAAATGGCAACCATCAGTTTCCTATACAAGTCCCTGCTCTGGTGTGAGTTAACCATACATCACAAACTATGCAAAGATGAAAAATTCGTTCAACAATGATATATAACAATAATAGAAATTAAATCGTAGAAAAGTAGAACATTTTAAAATAGGTACAGGAATGGACTTGGTAGTGATAATAAAAGACATGGTTAGGAATTTACAAAAAACAACTAAGATTTAATTCTTCATTGAGACCCAGAGGTTCGACTGAATTTAACTCAGTTATCCAAAAAGCTTCTCTACAGAGTAGTTTTTTAATGATATCGCCGCCTCTAGGGGAAGGAGAAACTTTTTCTATTCCCCAGAATTTAAGTGAGGCCGGGGTGCCATGATTACATTGGCTGTAATGACGAGCAATTGCATAGTCCATATTTTTGGTTCTAATTGCCGTTTTATTTTCTGCAATCCGCAGTTTTAGGGGTCGTTTGGTTTGACCGATGTAGATCTGAGAACAAGGACAAGTGAGCATATATATAACATGTGTCGTGTTACAATTGATAAACGATTTGATTTTATATTTCTTGCCAGAACGAGGATGACAGAAATATTTTCTATTGCTAGAATTTGAGCAATGGACACAATTGCCGCATTTGTAGAAACCTAGAGGAGGATCAGGCAGCCAAGTCGGTCGAGGAGGGGGCTTCATCAGGCTGTGTACGAGTCTATCTTTAATAGACCCCGACCTTCTGAAAGTAATAAGAGGAGGTTCCCGACAAATCTCCTTCATGGCTGGGTCAGTCGTCAATATATGCCAGTGTTTATGGACCGCTGCCTTGATTCTACCTGCCATAGGAGAAAACTCAGTAGCAAAACAGAGACGGGGAGATGTACCAAGAGGCTTTTTAAGCAATAAGGTGGTTCTATCAGTGCGCAGCGCTCTTTGATAGGCTGCACTGATATCCTGTTCAAAATAGCCTCTAGCTCTAAACCGTTGCATCATTTCAACAGATTTACTTTTAAATTCATTCTCCGTTTTGCAGTTTCTGCGGAGACGCAGAAACTGACCTACTGGAATTTTTTTTATTAATTTATTAGGATGATTGCTGTCCGCTCTGAGGATTGTGTTTTTGCTGAGGGGTTTTCTGTAAATAGTCGAGCTTAGATAACCATTGTCCTTAAAAATTGTGAGGTCTAGAAAGTGTATTCTGTCCATGTCAATTTCAGAAGTGAATGACAGAAACGTAGAAGATGAATTTAAGTAATCAATAAAAGCATTTAGTTCATTTAGAGTACCATTCCAGACCATAAAAATGTCATCAATATACCTGCGCCACAAAACTATCTTCGACTGAAAGGGATTTGAGGAGGTATTAAGGATGCATTTTTCTTCCCAAAAACCCATTACCAGACAGGCATAAGAAGGAGAGAATGGGCTGCCCATACTGACACCTTGGCTCTGAAGAAAAAAGGAGCCAGCATATTGAAAGAAGTTTTTAGATAAAATTAATTCAGTAAGTGTCAAGATAAAATCATTCGGGGGCAGAATGCCTTCTGGACGAGTATTGAGGTAATGCGTCAAAGCCTGTAATCCTTTTAGATGTGGGATGCACGTATATAAGCTTTGCACATCAAGGGTAACTAAAATCATGTTTTGTTCTACAGGGAATTGGTCAATCACTTTTAAAAGGTCTGTAGTATCACCCAGGTATGAAGGAAGTTGTAGCACCCATTTCTTAATAAAAAAGTCAACATACTGAGACAATGGTTCGGTTAAACAACCAATACTGGACACAATTGGACGAAAAGGGGGGTCCACTAGAGTTTTATGTATCTTAGGGAGACCATAAAATGCTGAGCAAACAGGATATTTCACTATCAAAAATTCCTTCTCTTGTATAGTGATCCAACCCCTAGAGAAAGCAGTTTCTAAAAATGAATCAATTTCTTCTTTAATAGACTCTGTGGGGTTAGAATGGAGAGAGATATAATTATCTCATTATCTGCCAGTAAAACTTTCATAGCTTTATCATAATTGTGCTCAAATGGCTCAAAATAACAGTGGATCCCCCTTTGTCTGCTGGACGGATAATAATATCCGATCTAGTCTCCAAGTGTTTTAACGCTTGAAGTTGTTTCCTGGAAAGGTTTTTATTAGAAGAAACTTTGTTACTCTCCTTGCACATCTTGTCAAACTCATTTTGCAAGAGATTATTGAATGTGACAATAGCTGGATTCAAATTGGAGGAAGGCAGAAATTTGGATTTCTTTTTAAAAGGCGTAGTTTCTCTATTATCTAGATATGCTTGTACAGGTTGTATATTTCTATTCAGTACATTTCCATTTGTTAGGACATTCGATCTAGGAGAAAATAAATGTTTCAGATGTAAAGATCTAATGAATTTAAAACAATCCACTTTGAATTTAAAGGCATCAACCGTGTTTGTGTAGGAGAAAGAGACACCTTTATTTAATACCTCCGTTTCATCTGCGGTAAGGTCATGTCCCGATATGTTGATCACTGTGGATTATTGTTGCGTTGGGAGCGGCGGAGTGGCTCTGTCTTGAGGAATTCTTCTCTGTCCCCTTGAGCCCCTCCTCGTCTTCCTCCTCGCCTTCTTCGACGAGGTGGACCCTTGCCTAAAAAAGGCCGTCGAAAGGTGTGATGGTTCTCCGCTCCGCTTCCCTCCGACGTGTCTCTCTCGCTTGCGGTGGAGAATCTGGTGGTGAAGTTGCCTGTCGGTCTAGGGTGCGTCAGTCGGTGTTGGTGCCTGGTCTGCCTTTGTTCTCCATTCCAATTATACACCTTTCCATCCGCGTAGTCTTTCGTGTCTCTCTCGTATTTCTTGAGTTTATAAGATTGCAATTCATTTTGGAAAGTTTTTAGACTTGTTGCAATCTTGTTTGACAGGGTGTTGAAAACATCAGTGTCCACTTTATCTTTGATTTGTGCTTGAAGGTGTTCTACTTTCAGGTGTTTCTCCTTTTTCATATCTGCCGCTTCTGCCAGCGTCCTTCTGCCCGTTTCGTATTTGACCACCATGTCTAGGACGTAGGCCTTATTCCCTTTTAGGGCTATGATGTCTGGTACACCCACTCTCCCCCTAGTTTTGAGCCTGGTTTCCCTCAACACTTTCCACTCTTTCTTTTCTAGCTCCGCTTTAAGCAGGGCGCAAAGCTTGTTGTGCCTTTTCATCCTAGCCTCTTTGAGTTCCATGCATGTGCATGTGAGGTGTTTCTGGGTTTCGGCATTTTTGCCACAAAGTCTGCATACTCTTTGTGCCTTGGTTGCCCCTTGCCCCCTCTTTTGGAACTCCCTTGTGGGATAGGAGTTCGTTCTGAATTTTAGAGCTGCAATGAACTGTGAGTTTGTCATGTGGTTTTTCGCTGGGTCTCGGATCCAGTGATTGCTAATGGGATCCTCCCTGAACGCCTCCACTCCCTCGCCTTGTGTGGGGAGAGCAGCCCATTTGTCGAATTGCACACCCCTCCAATTAAATTTCTCTTTTTGGAAGACTGGGACACTAGAGCTTTCTTCCACTGGATGTGATTTGGGGGTGCCTGCCGCCCCTATCCCCGGGTTTGAGCCCTGTCCTGCCCCTTGTTTTTGTGAGAGGTCGCGCCTTTGTTTGGAGATCACTCTGGTGGCTTCCCCTCCTTTCTTTTTAACCCTGTCCTTCCCACTGAGACCTGTGGCCGTCTTTCTAGTGGTTGGTTTGCTCCACCCTCTGGCCCATGTTTGGAGTCTAGTATAGAGTTTATAGGGGATGGTCTTGCGGGTCATGACCCTTGTGGCTTCATCAGATGAGCCTGCTAGGGCAGCTATCCTGTTTGCCTGAATGGCCGGGATGTGTTGTGCCAATTTGGTGACTCCTAGCCCCCCACTTCTGGATCTGGCGTACAGAAACCCAGAGGAGATGGTCTCGCTCAAGTGGAGCCATCTCCTCACCACTACTCTAATTATCCTGTCGCACTCTTCTAGTGTCTTTTTCGGTGCCATACCGTTGTCGGTTACATACGTTATTCTAGGGATGCCATAGACCCGAGTAACTCTAGCTTCTGGTATGGCTTCAACATAGCGCTGGATAGTTTCTCTGTTATTTCAGTGATCATCTTGACTGGGCTCGGGACCACTAAGCCCTTCCACGGGTTGATCCCTATTTCTAGGTATTTTTCTGATTCGTCCCTGTCTATGAGATGGAGATCGAACCCCCCCAGTTTCCAGTGCGGGCGTTGGTTTATTTTATATCCTCTGGGTGACCCCTCGATAAGGAAACCATGGCATTTCTTCGTGTTGAACTCTAGTCCTGTCTGTTCACAGAATTTTTCTAGTATGGCCAGGTTTCTTTCCATCCCCTCCCACGATGAGCTGAGTACTGCTATGTCGTCTGCGAAGGCTAAGGAGGAGATGTCCCTCTCGCCGCACTTGAACCCTACCCCCTGTTCCTCCAGTTTGCATAGAAGGGGGTCTATTGCTAGGTTGAACAGCAAGGGGGAGAGAGGGTCGCCCTGCTTTACCCCTATTTTTAGGCTGATGCGTCCTGTCTCTTTGGAGGAGGTCTTGATGGTTGTGGTGCACTTGTGATATGCTGACTCAAAGAGCTCTAAGAAGAGGGTGTCCACCCCTCTTGCTATTAGCACCTCTCGTATGTGCTTGTGGGAGACCGAATCAAATGCCTTGGCGAAATCTATTAGCACAACTGCCAGACTCTTTCCCTCCCTCTTGGCCATCTTTATCATTCCGTCTAGTAGCATGAGGTTCTCTGCACATCCTGGGGCGACTATAAATCCTCTCTGCCTGGGATTTAGCTCGCACGCCCGTTCTAGTCTTTTATTTACTATTCCTGATAGCAGCCTTTGGACCACTGGTCCGATTGTGATGGGCCTCCACTGTGCTATGTCCCTCATCTTCTCCTTGTCACTCGTCTTGGGAATCAGGGTGGTTCTATTAGATTTAAGAATTGCGGGGATCTTGCCTAGCAGTAGGATTCTGTTGAATATATACGCCAGCTTACTGCCGTCTTTATCCCACGAACTGATCTGTTCCTTGGTTACCCCTTCGGGCCCTGGCGCCGTCCCACTTTTCAGCTTCCTGATGGTGGCCCTAACCTCGCTTTTGCTGATCGGATCTTCCAAGAAGGTGTTGTTGCATTTTGCGTAGGGCTTGAACTGCCCTAGGCCTACAAATTTGTCAGGAGCTTCCCACTTCTCCCTGTATGTTTTCTCCACTATTGAAGGTTCTAGGAAGCATCCCACCTTTTCTACCCCACTAAATATGAGACTAGCGAGTCCCTCCCTATCCTCCATATACATTTTCTGAAGCTTCCTATTGTGGGCGACCTCCTTGACTTTTCTATTCTTTGGTGGGCCTTTAGGCCTTCTCCCAGCAGGCCTGTTTGTGGGGTTTATTTGTTTGAATACTTTCTTTAGATATCTCCCAATCTCTTTAAGGGATGGGTTCACTGGGAGCTGGTCAGGAGGTATTGGTGGGCTGCTTGTCACCCTTCCTAGTTCTCTCCTGAGTGTTAATTTGGCCTGGCTAGGTGGAGGGGGCCTGACTTCCTCCCTTCCTAGGCTGTCGACCAGCTCTTGCCAGGAGATCTCCTCTACTGGTGCCTCTCCGATTCCCCTTCCAGCCTGTCTCATCTTCTTGACCCTGTACTTGATCTGATCTCTTGTGAACATGGGCAGCTTGGCCCGCACCCTGTCATAAAGTCCAGGGGTGCTCCCCATTTCTTGTACTATTGAGGTTAGCGTCTTTATTTTGCTGGGCGACCATCTACCCCTTACTGTTTTAGCCGGACTTGCTGGTCCCTTTTGAGTGCGGGCCGGGTGTCTCGCGTCACAGTGCTTGTCTTTCCCCCGCTTAGTGTGGAAAGATCTGTTGCATATCTCGCACTTTCTGGGTGACGTTGAGGGTCCGGGGGCTTCTGTCTCTTGAGCTGCCTGGCCTCCTGTGAGGGTCGCGTTAGCGGGGTCAGTTTGCTCTGACGGGTCTTTAAGTAGGGTGGGGTGTGACCTCCTTCTATGGTTCGTTAGTCCCGCTTTCTTTGAAAAACCCCTGTTGCATGTAGTGCACTTGAAGGCGCCATCCCCCGGAGGAGTCACCTTTACAGCCCTACACTTTGCGGCATGACAGGCTATGGCTCTCAGGCTCGGTCCTATTTTGGAGCAGTGTCTGCAGGTGTACTCTACGTTCGCAGCTCTATGCTTCATAATGAAGTGGTTGCGGGCCGTGGTTGCGTTTGTCAGAAAGGTCCTACATAGCGGGCATGCACGCCTTTCAAAGGGCATCCTCAAGCCCACCCTGACTGTCCTGTCCAACCCTTTGATCGTTTTCTTGCCCCCCGTCTCGGGGATTGCCGACTTTATAAGTCCCATGAAGAAGACCGGTTTGATGCTAATATCTGGTAGGAAGAGTCTCTTTTTGAGATTCTCGACATCCTTCTTCCTTCTGGACGGCGAGCGACCCAGGCCGGGTGAGGTCCCGCCTTCGGCGCCCGCCTTCTCGCCCCTCTGCTCGCCTGACCTCCTCCTGGGCGTGGACCTATTTCTAGATAGGCTTCCTGTCTGTATCGCCTCGGTGTCTATGGGTGTGCTGAGTCTCGAGGCACATTGGCCCCCTGGTGCCGAGTGGCTCAAGATCCCGTCCTTGCTCATCTTGGGTTGTGTGTGGTCCTAAGGAGAGGGTCTTTCACCCTTACCTCCCTAAAAAGGCAGTCTGAGCCCCCTGTAGAACCCTGGGTTCGTCCTTCTGGTGCCTAGGTCTTAGTTAGCTGGGCTCCTTGGTGGAGCTCCTTCCTCACTGTAACACCTATGGGGCACAGAGACAAGCAATAAATAAGGTTGTTCTCAGATGCCAGTAACTCACTGTAGGTCTTCCCATGATCTTCCTGTGGATAATCATATGTGTAGTGGATTAAGGTTAGTTATCCTCTGCTCCTGCAACTAAATAGTGATTAGATGAACGGGCCTACACCCGATCATACTTTCCCACCGGTAGGAGAAATCCATCCACAGATATCACCGTGGACAGACCTCCTGAGTGGCACTAACCTATGGGGGCTTCAGATTAATTATCTAGGTGTTGTGTTTGGGTTGTAGTGATTTCCCTATCCTTGCAGTGGTCGTTCGAATCATCACCCCCTGCCTGACCCCGTATTCGGCGTAAGTTAGTCTTGCCCTGCTCTCTTGCCTGTCTTTGGGTATACTCCTTAGTTCACTCTACAGAAATAAAGAGACATCGGTAACTAGGTGTAAACAATGAACTTTTTATTTTAATTTTTGAACATAGGTCTTAAACTCAAAGTCAAACCCCGGTCGAACTTGTTTCTCGGGGCCTCAGCTGAACTCTCACGAATCGTCCCCGTAGTTTCTTGGGCTGGGTCTATCCCTCAGACAACCTCCAGCTTTCAATGTTCCTCAGGCTCATGGGCCTGAGCCATTTAAGGTCCTCCATGGCCTCGACCCACCTCTCATCAGGTACCCCTATCGCCTCCAGTACGTCTGCCGCACTCGGGAGTACCACCGTGCCTATCTCCGCGAGGGCAACTCCGAAGGTGGTTACCCTTCTTAATCCGGGGACGCCAGCCCTTAAAAGTCTGGCCGGCTCTTCCAGTCTGGCCATGGCCCTGATGGCGGCCTCGTTGCCCTCACCTGGTGGGGGATGTGTGTCTATTCCCACCATTATGGCCCTTCTGTTCTTGACCATTATCAGGTCTACCCTGGTTTGTCCGCCTCCCACCCTGATCACCCTGTTGGCCTCAAAAATTTCCCAGTCGTATAATAGTCCCTCTTCCACGAAGCATCCAATGGCCAGTTGTCTGTATGTTCTGTCCCTCCCTCCGACTAGATCCCTCCTCAGCTCCCTGAGTCTCGTCTCATGGAGGAAGTGCCATCTTCCATGAAGAATTGCCCTCTGGTTGGCCATCGCTGCACCACCTGCAACACAGATAAGTATGCACATACAGGTTTTAATGTCTATTCTGTTCGGTCTTTGACTTTCACCTTCTTGTCATATCACCTTCGGTTAGTCGGGTCGTCCCTCTGTCCCCGCCCCCCTTCTCCCATCTCTATTCAACAAGGCGCTCAGTTCTCTATCCTCACCTCGCAGCTATATGTGGCAGATCCCATACACATCACCCATCGTCCACACTTCCTTCATCTCCTCTTCCATGTCTTCCTCCCCTACTCCCAGTAACATTAAAAAGGTGCAGAGGCACCAAGCCGTCAAGGTCCTGTCCTCACTGGGGACCGGGACTGCCACGTAGAATACTTTTTCTATTTCAGGCAAGTCCCAATTTGTCATAGCCTCGGCAATGAGGTCCATCTCAACCTCCGCCTGGCTCTTGGCTATTAACTGATCCTCCTCACTGTTTCCACATCCTGGGATCACTTGGAGGAGGAAGGATGAGGTCCCTATAGCCATCCATAGGGGGAAATTCCTTCTGATCTCGTCAAGACAAGTGACTCCCATGTCGCTGAGAAAGAACCTGCATCCTTTCCTGTAGGCCGCATTCATAAAGGCCAGCCTGGCCCTCTCCCCTCTTCTTCTTTCCCTCTCTTCCCTGAGTCTCCTTGCCCTCGCGTTCGCCCTCCTCCTTTCTCTTCGGCTCCTCCCGCTCATGCTCGCCTCGTCGTTCCTATATAGAAGGGACATGGGGAAGGTTAGTATGGGATTTCTTCTAGGCTCTATCTCTTCCTTTCTACCTGTTATTGCTATGAGTAGGGTGGGCGAGGGAGGCTGCGCCGTTGAGAATCCCAGCCACTCTGACCCCTCCAGCAGGGGCCGTGTGAGTTAGGCGAGGGCACTGGCGTGCCTACCCCCGCAGCGGTTAGAGGCAGTGAGGCAGCCGCCCCCATCCGCCTGGGGCAGGCAGGGGCAAGGCTGGATCTCCGCTCTGGTTTGCTGCTAAGAGGCAGAGTCAGACAACACTCGTGTGACGCAGACCCTCCCAGCACCTTGGGGGCCCCGCGGCCTCCGCACCCCCCTGCCTCTGTCGGGGGTATCCTAGGTTGGTTGGGATCTCGATCAAACCTGTACCTGACATTAGTAGCTATCACCTCTTGGAAGATTCTAAAGTATTGTTCTCTTTGTCAACGCTTTGCGCTCATTAAGGTGCATTTAGGTCAAATTACAGCAGCTTGGGTTACCAGGCTGGCCTGGATTTACTCAGGGGAGGAGAGGTACTACAAGTGCCTACCTATTCATCACTTCATGCCTTAAATGAATTGCCAGACATTCAATATGGGATCGCTTTATTTGGTTGGGCCATTTCCTTTAGACTCATCACCTTTTTTGTTCAGACCTGCCTAGTTGAAGGAACCGTTCATCCGAACACTGGCGATGCCAGCCGATGAGGGCCCTTCATGGGCAGATCACTCTTGCCATTCGGTCAGTTTGGACTCCAGTTCTGCTTGTGTGTGTTGAGGGATGGCCCCCCGGTCTTCATCCTCTTGTCCTTTTTAATGAGGTTGAGTCAGCGGGGGTTTCCGCTGGTATGTCCTCCCATCACTTTACGTTCCTGCACTCTGGTCCCAGATTTCTTGGCACTCTGAGACTGCATCTGAGTGAACTCGAGTTATGCGTTGTGTGTCGGGGGGCTGACCCCGGTCTTCACCCTCTTGTCCTGCCTTGTGAGGCTAGGGTTTCCGCTGGTATGTCATCCCATCTCTTTTCATTTCTGCATTTTCATCTCAAACTTCTTGGCATTCGAGACTGCATCTGTTAGGGCGTTCATTCTTGGTAGTTGGGCAGTATTCATCATCTCAACATGTCTCATTAGTGGACAGGCCACACGAGGTGACTCTCAGGCACTTGGCCTTGCCTGCGTCTTACTCTGGGCAGTATCAGAGAGAATCTCAGTCAATTCTCGTTTTCTCTCGGCTTGGGTTGTATTGCCTGAAGTTCCTGTAATGGTTCCGGAGTGTGCTCTCCTTTTGCCCCCTCTGGGGTTTCTTGAGTCCCACGCTGGTCGTCTCCAGTGCGTGGGTCTCTCCTCCTTGCCCGTGATCGATTGATCACCCATCTGCGGGCTTGTTACGTGCCCCAGGACAACCCTCGTTGACCTCTAGGGCATGTATTTACCCCAGGTCGCCCCTCAGCGACCTATAGGGTATCATCCTCTTGAACCCCTGTACTTACCCCAGGTCGCCCCTCGGCGACCTATAGGGTTTCGCTCTCTTGAATACTTGTGCTCATCCCAGGACGCCCCTCGGCGACCTCTAGGGTGCTCCTCCGATCTCCTTGCGTCTCCATGGCACCATCCTCGTTCCCGCTGAAGGGCGTCTCTTGTCGATGGTTCCTCTGATCCCCTCCATGGCACCGTCCTCGTCCTCGCTGGTGGGCGTTCCTCGTTGATGTCCTTCTGCGAATATCTCGATCTTCTCTTCCCTTATTCAGGTTTCAGTCACACTCTTCTCCCCTCACCACCTTTTCAAAGGGGCATATGACCCTTCACCAAATTCCCGCTTCAGACCCCAACAGACCCCTTTATTTTCCACTCACCATTGATGTAATGAGGCCACACATTTACCACTCATGAGACAGGGTTAACAAGAACACATTTTTATTTAGAACACATGCACATTGACATCAACACAAGCAAGCAGCATTGCACATCCTCTTTACAGGGCTTTCAGGGCATCCTCCAGGGTGCTCTCCCCCCACCCCATATATAACTTAAGCCGGTCAAGGCCGACACAGTAATAGTTGCCCTCCGGGAGTATCAGGGGGACGGGGACAGGAGTCTGTTCCTCGCTTATCTTCCCCTCCCGTCTCAGCCGTTCTACCTGGCTCATTATCCGCCTGGTTGCCAGGCTGATGGCCCTCTCGGCATCCCAGTTGTCACTCCTGTCAATTGGGATGACTTTTAGGAACAGGGCTGACCACTCTAGGTGGATAACCATCTGGAACTTGTCCTCAGGGACGACTGCACGAAGCCCCCCGTCCCTCGGGAAGTCCACTTTCTGGTCCTCGAGGAAGCCGGTGATCACACCTAGTGCCGCCCGACTCTCCACCTCAGCCTCTCCGGCACTCTGTCAGGGATCTTAACCCCTTTGACCTCGTCCGCTGACCTCCTACGCCTCCCCGCGCTCGGGTTCATCAGCCTTCTGTCCCCGTACCTCCTTCTTATGGGCGCCATTCTCTAATCTGCGGAAGCAAGCAATCATTCATGCAGGGTTGGCAGGGGATACATTCATATCAGCAGCGGGATGCACATACAGGCCAGGCAAAGCATGAGTCGTGCTACTTTGCTAGTGTTGTATCATTCTTTATTGGAACAAATGACACGTGAGGGTTTTGGGAGTTAGTTTTATTGCTCTCCCAGGACTTTGGTCTGGCTCTCCCATCATGCCCAGGCCAGGCCAAGTCCAATTTGAAGTTCCGTTGATGGCTCTGTAGTGTTGCTCAGGCCGATTGGGTATCTCGGCCTCGCTCACTGGGGCTACAGTTAGAGACAGACTCACAGGCGGGGGAACCGTCCACCCGAACACCGACTATGTCGGCCGGTGGGGGCCCCCCAAGGTGAGTTTTGTTTACCAATCGGTCAGCTCGACCATGACCACAGGGGTGTATTTCTTTGGATGGCCCTACGAGGCTTCTTGGGCAGGCGGGGCTACTCGGTTTCACTCCCCAGGACTAGAACTAGGGAAGCACTTGCAGGCCGGAGGAACCATCCGCCCGAACACCAGCTAGGCTGGCCGGCGGGGGCCCTCCGATGGCGAGTCATGTTTGCCAATCGATCATTGTTGTTCCCCGTGGTGGCTGGAGACCAGTCAGGATGGAAACCTGCCTGTAATGAATATTAAGAGCCACAGACGGAAACAGCCCACCCACAGGGAGCGAGCCATTTTTTCTTGCTGGCGCTTTTGACTCTAGAACCATATTGATCCGGCCGAGAAAAGCTTCGGCTTCTCCTGGTCCGCACCAGTTCCAAGTCAGCTGTTAGGCGCCAGCCGCTTTGTTACACTTTGTTTAGGCGGGTGTTAACCTCGACCGCCTCATGCACCACTTTCAAGCCTCTTCCACTTGTCTTTCAAGGCTCCACTTTTTGCGAGGTTGTCATCA
Organism: Poromitra crassiceps; assembly: GCF_964638095.1. NCBI lineage: Eukaryota > Metazoa > Chordata > Actinopteri > Beryciformes > Melamphaidae > Poromitra > Poromitra crassiceps. The sequence continues at coordinate 379,951 of NC_139642.1, forward strand.
GAAAGCTAGATTCAGATAGGTTCAGGGAGCCCAGGTCTTCGCAGCTCGCCGGGGCCAGATAGTAGGGTGTTTTGCAGAAAGCGGGACCGTCTCATTTCCCATTTATCGCTCTTCCGTGTGCCCATGATCGAGTTGAGCGGCCAGGACTGCTCGCGACCGCACCCCCTCGACAATCTTGCGTCACTACCTCATTTGCCCTTCAGCCAGCATCCTCCTTCACACTTCACGGCCTGTCACGTTCCTACTTCGTGTAGGGGTTGAGCTCCACGACAATCCGGCCGAAAAGATTGAGCCCAGCCCCGCTTCGCACCCCAGCCCGACCGACCCAGCCCTTAGAGCCAATCCTTATCCCGAAGTTACGGATCTGACTTGCCGACTTCCCTTACCCACCTTCGTCTAACATGCCAGAGGCTGTTCACCTTGGAGACCTGCTGCGGATATGGGTACGGCCTGGCGCGAGATTTACACCTTCTCCCCCGGATTTTCAAGGGCCAGCGAGAGCTCACCGGATGCCACCGGGACCGCAACGCTTTCCAGGGCACGATGGGAGTAGTGGTATTTCACCGGCGGCCGAAGCCTCCCACTTATTCTACACCTCTCATGTCTCTTCACAGTGCCAGACTAGAGTCAAACTCAACAGGGTCTTCTGTCCCTGCTGATTCTGCCAAGCCCGTTCCCTTGGCTGTGGTTTCGCTGGCTAGTAGGTAGGGCCAGTGGGAATCTCGTTCATCCATTCATGTGCGTCACTAATTAAATGATGAGGCATTTGGCTAGTTTAAGGGGGCCATGGTTACTCTCGCCATTTTCTCGCGCACATTGAATATCATCACTATGTCATTCAGAGGGCATGGGCGACCATTAGATTCACATTCCACGGAGCCCCTCACTTGATGTGGCACCCCTGAAATGCCGGACATTTTTATTCAAACCCCCGTCAGTCAACCGCCCGTGTTATCCCCATTTGCCCGTGTGACTGACCGGGTTGTGTTCAAGCCTGACCAAGAACTGGTCTAGCTCTCCCACGGCCATTCGGGAAAGTTTAACGTCTCCCGTCGACGAGGGGCCACCACCCTTTCCTCACCCATGGCGCTGTCATGTCAGACAGGTAACGGACCGCAACCTCCGTGAGAGTCACCTGCCCGCTTGTCAGCACGAGAGGGGTGCTTCGACGCTACCACCGCGCTTTCGCGAGAAATATTTTTCTCACCATCCATAGATTAGACATTGCATAGAGAATGAAGAACGGCCCAAGGATGCCTTCCCCTATCCAGCACTCCACCTGACCCAGGTTGGCAGCAACAGTGATACATCCGGGGTTTTCACGCTTCCACAGTCACATTGATACATTCCTAGGCTATTAGTTAATATGCTTTCCCTGTCATTTTTCAAATTCTATCCTTAGCTTCCGTATTATATCTCTAGTTATACTTATGTTTGGTCAATATTTTACCATTAGCTTCCGTTTTTTCTTTAAGCTATACTTGTGTTGCTTTTCACATCTCCCAGGGCATGTAGGCCATTGGGAGGGGTCGTTCCAAGCAATCTATTGGTCTTAGTGATCTTGACTCTTTTCGTCAGGGGGGACCCCTGGCGGTTCGTGAGTCTAGTCCACGTTTCTACAGCATCTGTTTAATAAAACAACTTCCAGTCTGACAGGTATAGTTAACAAGTTTTATTACACAATAACAAAGGTTATACATAGTTTAGTAGAATGTGGTGATTTTCAGAGTCTGTTCTCTCCCTGGTTGTGCATGGAGCAGGGAAGTCTATTTTCAGTCCTTACCGGGCCCCCGTTGGGTTCCGGTTCTCCTTTACCCTCTTCCTGAAGATCGTCAGGATGTCCAGGGTGTACAGCAGGGCCCTCCTGCTGAAGAGTCTTGCCAGGGTCTTCCTCCTGCTGGTCGGGATCCCCATCTTTTTGAGGAGAGCACCGTTTGGTTTGTACCATTTCCCTTTGCCCCCCACTGGGAAGCCTTCGACCTTTACCTCCTCAACCTCTGGCCACCTCTCTATAACCCTTTCTGTGAATGGAGTGTATTTTTCTTTTTTGACCTCTGCTGCTTCCGCCAGACTCATTCTGGAGGTCTCGTATTTCACCACTACATCTAAGATGTAGGCTTCCCTCCCTTTAAGGGCTATGAGGTCAGGCACCCCTACTCTCTCCCTACTTCTCAGCCTGGTCTCTCTTACCACTTTCCAATCTTTCTTCTCTAGTTCTGTCTTGAGCAGGACACAGAGTTTGTTGTGTCTTTTCATTCTCGCTTTTTTCAGTTCTTTGCATGTGCATGTGAGATGCTTTTGTGTCTCGGTCCTTAACCCACATAGTCTGCATAATCGTAGGGTCATACTAGCCCCTTGACCCCTCTTTTTGAACTCTCTTGTCGGAAACGTGTTGGTTCTCAGCTTAAGGGCCCTGATGAATTGTGGGCTCGTCATGTGGTTGTTGGCTGGGTCCCTGATCCAGTGGTTGCTTGTTGGGTCGTCTCTAAATATGCTTATGCCCTCCCCTTGTGTGGGGAGGGCTGCCCATCTGTCAAATTGGGTTTCCCTCCAATTAAATTTGTGCTTTTGGTAAGTAGGGTTGTTGGGGCTTTCTCCCTCTGGTCTCGACGTTGCTGCCCTTTTCCCTCCTCCCTCTCCCTCACCTCGCTCAACCCCTGGTTCGAACTGGCGTGTGGCTGGTCTGTTCATCCCTCTGGCCCATGCTATGAGTTTGTCGTGTGTCTTAAGTGAGACAGTTTTCTTTGTTATTACCCTAGTCGTCTCGTCACTGGATCCTGCTAAGGTGGCTATTCTATTGGCCTGTATGGCCGGTATGTGTTGGGCCAGTTTTGTGATACCTAGACCGCCACTCCTAATTTTAGCATATAGAAATCCACTGGAGATCGTCTCACTGAGGTGGAGCCATCTCCGGACTGCCACTCTTACTCTCCTATCGCATTCTTCCAATACTTTCTTTGCCACCATGCCGTTATCGGCTATGTAAGTCACCTTAGGCATGCCGTATACTCTGAGTAGCTCGAGTTTTTGGTAGGGTTTGAGTGCTGTCTCAGAGAGTTTGTCAATTATTTCGGCCACTATTTGGATCGGGTCGGGGATCACTAGGCCCTTCCAGGGGTTGATACCCACCCCTAGATATTTTTCCGACTCATCTCTGCCTATGAGGTGGAGGTCGACCCCCTTTATTCTCCAGGCTGGTTGTGCGTTGACCTTATAACCTTTTGACGAACCTTCGATAAGGAAGCCGTGGCATTTCTTGGTATTGATTTCTAGGCCTGTTTGATGGCAGAACTTTTCTAGTATAGATAGGTTGACCTTCATGCCTTCCCAGGAGGAGCTAAGGATTGCCACGTCGTCTGCGAAGGCTAGGGAGGAGATGTCCTTGCCTCCGCATTTGAACCCTACCCCCTGCTCCTCCAGTTTACAGAGGAGAGGGTCTATTGCCAGATTGAAGAGAAGAGGGGAGAGGGGGTCCCCCTGTTTGACTCCTATTTTGATGCTTATCTTTTTAGTGTCCTTGGTGGACGTTTTGATGGTCGTGGTGCATTTCCGATAGGCTGTTTTGAAGAAGTCTAAGAGGAGGGTGTCTACCCCTCTGGCTATCAGCACCTCGCGGATATGTTTGTGGGAGACTGAATCAAAGGCCTTTGCAAAGTCTATCAGAACTACCGCTATGCTTTTCCCCTCTCGTTTGGCCATTTTGATCATGCCGTCTAGCAGCATGAGGTTCTCTGCACAGCCGGGCGCCCTTGTGAAACCTCTCTGCCTAGGGTTTAGGTCGCAGGCGTTCTCCAGCCTTTTATTTACTATCCCTGAGAGCAACCTTTGGACTACTGGTCCGATGGTGATTGGCCTCCACTGTGCTACATCCTTTAATTTCTCCCTGTCGCTGGTCTTGGGGATTAGGGTGGTTCTGTTGACCTTGAGGATGATGGGAATTCTACCCAGTATGAGTATTCTGTTGAACAGATAGGCTAGTTTCTTTCCGTCTCTATCCCATGCCCTTATCTGCTCTTTAGTTACTCCCTCCGGCCCTGGTGCTGTGCCATTCTTCAGCTTTTTAATGGTGGCCCTTACTTCTTCCTGACTGATTGGCTGTTCCAGGAAGGAGTTGTCGCACCCCGCGAATGGTTTGAATTGCCCTAGGCTTCTGAACTTATCCGCGGCTTCCCACTTGTCTCTGTAGGCTTCCTCTACCACCGAGGGATCAAGGGTGCACTGGAGTTTTTCTACCCCTGTAAAGATCAGTGGTTTCTGCCAAGTTCTGGATGAGTAAGGATCTAGCTAAGTCTGGGGGTAGGGATCTGGTTTCATCCTTTCCTAGGTTGTCTACCATGTCTTGCCAGGAGGCCTCTTTCGTTGGAATGTTTTCTGTTTCACCCTTGACCCTTCTCATTTTCTGGACCTTGTATCTTATTTGATCTCTAGTGAACATGGGTAGCATTCTTTTTGCTAAGTTATATAGTCCGGGGGTATTATCCCTATTGTCAAGGATGGATTTTAGGGTCTTTGTTTTGTTGGGAGACCATTTCGCCTTAGTCGTTCCGCTTGGGCGTGCCTGCTTATGTGGTGTGTTTATTATTCCTGGATGTTTTATGCTGGTGTGTCTGTTCTTGCCTCTCCTAGTGGCGAATGTCCTGCTGCATATTTTGCATTTCTGGGGTGATGCTGGAGGCCCTATGGCTTCCCTTGTTTGCCTTCCCTGATCTTTTATGGGGGCTCTCTTGGGGCTAGGAGCTGTGTCTAATTGTGTCTTATTCAGAGTGGGATGAGACCTCCTCCGGTGGTTGGTCAGCCCTGCTTTTGTGGAGAAGCTTCTATCGCATGTGATGCATTTGTTTGTCCCTTTCTTGGGGGAAGCTATCTTGGTTGTTCTACATTTGGCCGCGTGGCATGCGATGGCCCTCAGGTTTGGCCCCATTTTTGAACAGTGTCTGCAGACATATGCCATGTTCCTGGTTCTGTGTTTCATGGCAAAGTGATTACGGGCTGTGTGGGCGTTGGTTAGGAAAGTTCTGCAAAGTTGGCATGCATGTCTCTCGAAGGGCAGCCTTAGGCCCACCTTTATTGTTTTGCCCAGGCCTCTGACTTTCTGGCCCTCTTTGATTTTTGGGATTGCTGCCTTTAGATGGCTCATAAGGAAGACTGGTTTAGTCGGAATGCTGGGTAGAAAGAGTTTCTTTCTGAGGCGGTTGAGATTCCTTGCCCTCTCTGTTGGTGACTGTGCCTGGGTTGTTGGGGTTGTCTCCTGTGGTGTGGTTGCCCCCTTTATTGCTCTGTTCGACCTCTTTCCCCTGGGTGTTGTGCTGTTCCTCGACCACTTGATCCTATCGTTCATCCCTACGCCCAGTGGCGTGCCGAGTCTGGAGCTGTGTCTTCCCCCTGGTGCTGAGTGACTCATGGCCTTCTCTTCACTCATCTTGCGGGTTTCAGGGAGAGGGTCTAGCACCCTTACCTCCCTGAAAACAAGCTTTCTCCTCTGTTTGCTTGGCTCTGGCGATAGTCTGGACCCCCTGCCGATCACTGGTTCCGGCGATTCTAGGCCTTGTGTTGTGGTGCCTCTTTCTGGGAGTCTTTCTCACTGTGAAGCCTGTAAGACACAAAGACGGGCCATAAATAAGACTATTCTATTGTTGATGGTTGCCCAGCGTTCTCTTCAGGTCGCCCTGTGGGGGGACTGTGTAATGTGTTAATTAGTATCCGCTCCCTGCCCGTTCCTGCGATTGATAACTGGTTAGATGAATGGGCCTGCACCCGCTCATAATTTTCCACTGGCGGGGGAAATCTATCCACAGACAACACCGTGGATCGACCCCCCAAGTGGTAAGATTCTAAGGGGTCTCAGACTATGTTTCTGTTCTATTTTAGATGAAACCTTGGCTCTTTCTATCGCTGTGGCTTTTCCTGGTTTTGCGTGCTCTCTCCCAGACTCGGCGTTTCACTATCTTCACCCTATCTTTTGTTTGATCTGCTGCAAACAGCCTGCGTAAATAAGGTGACACCGACAGACAAGTTTAAACATAGGAACTTTATTAAGGAATAACACATGCCTTCTGATGAACAATCATTGGCTAACGTAAAGAGTTTTGTTGAGGTTTCTCATATGAGATTCCACCTATGGGCTCTAATGGCCCCCAGATTCATGGGTCTGAGCCATTTGAGGTTTTCGTGGGCCTCTACCCATCTGTCATCTTCGACCCCAATTGCTTCTAGCACGTCAGCCGCGCTTGGCAGTACCACGGTGCCGATCTCGGCAAGGGCAGCGCCGAACGTCGTAATGTTTTCCAGCCACGGGTTGAAAATCCTAAAGTGTCTGGCTGGCTCTTCTAGTCTGGCTCTTGTCCTCATGGCTGCCTCGTTGCCCTCTCCTCTGGGCGGGTTGGTGGCTATCCCCACCATGATGGCCCTCCTGTTCTTCCTCATGATGAGGTCTATTTTGACCGGGCCACCCTCTGTTAACATCGGTTTGTTGACCTCGAAGTATTCCCATTTTTGGATGATTGCTTCCCCCATGAAGCACGCAATCGCCAGTTGTTTGTAAGTGGCGTCTCTACCCGCTGTCCTCAGGTCCCTTGCCAGCTCTCTGATTCTCGCCTCCTGCTGAAGGTGCCACCTCCCCCTTATGACCCTCCTGTTGTCAGCCATTATGGTACCTGCAACATAGGTAAGTGATACATATATAGACGGGTTAAATGTACGTATTATTGGGATTGTTTTCTTACGTTCGAGTAACAATGTTTTTGAGCTGAAAGTACGTCGGGCCCTCGTTCTCCCCCTCACGTCCCCACCCTCCAGGGTCCCCCGTTTCTATTCTCACCTCTCTTTATAGCACACAGATGCCGTATACATCCCCCATTGTCCACACCTCTTTCATTTCGTCTTCCATTTCCTCCTCCCCAACCCCCAGCAGCATAAGGAACGCGCATAGGCACCAGGCCGTTAAAGATCTGTCCTCTTTGGGAACTGGGACCGCCACATAGTAAACTAGTTCGATCTCTGGCATGTCCCAGCTCGCCATTGCCTCGGCGATAAGGTCCAACTCGATTTCCGCCTGGTGCTTTGCCTCTAGCTGCTCTTCCTCGCTTTCTCCGCATCCTGGGATCATTTTGATCAGGAAAGAAGATGTCCCTATGGACATCCAGAGGGGAAAGTTTCTCCTAATGCCGTCCCTGCAGGTGATCCCCATCTCGCTTAGGAAGAATCTACAGCCCTTCCTGTAGGCCGCATTCATGAAGGCTAGTTTTGCCTTTTCTCCTCTTCTTCTCTCTCTTGCCTCCCTGAGCCTTCTCGCCCTCGCGTCTGCCCTCCTCCTCTGTCTCCGGCTTCTCCCGCTCATGCTTGCCCCAACAGTCCTATGCACAGAAAGTAGACATGGGGAATGGTTAGTAGGGTGTCTATCTACTCTTTGTCTATCTCCTCTTTTTGTGTTAGTGCTTGCAGCGAGGTGGATGAGGGAAGCTGCACCGTTGAGAATCCCTGCCCTCCCTGTACCCTCTGAGGAGGGACACATGAGATAGGCGAGGGCACCGACGTGCCTACCCCCGCAGCAGTTAGAGACAATGAGGCGGTCGGCCCCCTCCCGCCCAGTGCCATTTCCGATTCCGTGGGTAGGTGGGGGCTAAGCCGGATCACCGCTCTGGTTTGCTACTAAGAGGCAGAGCCGGACAACACTCGTGTGATGCAGATCCTCCCAGCACCTTGAAGGCTCCGCAGCCATCGCACCCCCTCGCTTACATCTAGATCTCTCAGCTGGACTGCATTTTAGTCCCTGCATTCCCATAGGCTAACCATGTTCTTTCGTCTGATTGCCACCTCTGTATTCCCCTCTATTAAGATACAACTTCGGTTACCGGGCAAGGCCCGGATTTGCTCAGTGAACGTGTGGTGTTAGGCATATTGAATGGGTACTGCTTCATCAATTCATGCTAAAGATAAATTGCCATACATAAAATATCATCACTTCATGCCCAAAATAATTTGCCAGACATTTCATTTGAGAATCTTTTATTGGGCTTCTTCTTGTTTGTCTGAAGGGGGTTTGACCCCCCTCCGTTCAGACCCACAGGCCGAAGGAACCGTTCATCCGAACACTGGCGAAGCCAGCCGATGAGGGCCCTTTGAGGTGGGTCTTATTTGCCATTCGGTCAGTTTGGACTCCAGTTCTGCTTGTGTGTGTTGAGGATTGGCCCCCCGGTCTTCGCACTCTTTTCTCGTTTTGTGAGGTCAAGTCAGCGGGGGTTTCCGCTGGTATGTCCTCCCATCATCTTGTTCTCCTGCACTTTGGCCCCAGAACTCTTGGCATTCTGAGATTATACTTGAGTGAGCTCAAGTTATGTGTTGTGTGTTGGAGGGGATCCCTCCAATCTTCATCTTCTTGTTCTGCCTTGTGAGGCTAAGGTTTCCGCTGGTATGTCATTCGTTCATCTTTCATTTCTGTATTTTGTCTCAAACTTCTTGGTATTCGAGATTGTAACTATTGGGCGTTCATTCTTGTTAGTTGGGCAGTAATCATCATCTCAACATGTCCTTTGGTAGATAGGCACCTTGAGGTGACTGTCAGGCACTCGGCCTTGCATGCGTTTTATCCTGGGCAGTATCGGAGAGAGTCATGGTTCATTCTCACTGTTATGAGTCGTCCCTTTTGTCTGAGTTCCCATTCGGAGTCGGCCTGGGTTGTAGTGCCTGAAGTTCCTGTAACTGTTAAGGAGTGTGCTCTCCTTTCACCCACTCAGGGGTTTCTTGAGTCCCACACTGGTCGTCTCCAGCGTGTTGGCCTCTCCTCTTTGCCCGTGATCAGCTGATCACCCATCTGTGGGCTTGTCTCGTACCCCAGGACAACCTCGTTGACCTCTAGGGTTCCTATGTTAGCATGCACTTGTCCCAGATCGCCCCTCAGCGACCTCTAGGGCACCGTCATCTTGAACTTCAGTACTCACCCCAGGTCGCCCCTCGGCGGCCTATAGGGTTTCGCTCTTTGACACTCATGCTCTCCCCAGGACGCCCCTTCGGCGACCTCTAGGGTGTTTCTCTGATCTTCTTGCATCTCCATGGCACCATCCTCTTCTCCTCTGAAGGCGTCTCTTGTCGATGGCTCCTCCGGTCCTCTTCATGGCCCCACCTTCTTCTTCTTCGCTGGTGGGTGTTCCTCCTTGATGTCCTCCGGTGAGTCTCTCGATCTTCTCTTCTTTAGGTCTCTGCCATCCTTCTCACCCCTTGCCACCTTTTCAAAAGGGGCGTATGACCCTTCACCAAACTCTGTTTCAATCCCAACAGACCTCTTTATACTCCCCACACCTTTGATGCATTGAGACCACACACTTACTACACACGAGACAGGGTTAAACAGAACATCTTTTTATTTAGAACATAGGCAAACAAACATCAACATTAGTAACAACACAAGCACAAGCAAGCAAGCCAGCAGCAGTGTTAGATTTCTACATGCCTTTCAGAGTATCTTCCAGGAGGCTTTCGCCCCACCCCATGTACATTTTCAGTTTGTCAAGGCCGAGACATACGTAATTGCCCTCCGGCAGTATCAGGGGGATGGGGACAGGATACTGTTTATCCTTAAGCTTCCCCTCTTGCCTCAGCCGATCTGCCATGCTCATGATTCTATTTGACGCCAGGTTCATGACCCTCGGAGCATCCCAATTCTCGCTTCTGTCTATTGGGATGACCTTTATGAAAAGTGCTGACCATTCCAAGTGAATGATCATGTGGTATTTATCCTCGGGGACGACTCCCGAGAGACCCCCGTCCCTGGGGTACACCACCTCCTCGTCTTTAATGTATCCGTTGATTACGCCCAGTGCCGCCTCGACCCTCCATCTCAGTCGCTGCGGCACTTTATCGGGGATCTTTACCCCCTTCACCTCGTCTGTTGACTGTCTTCGCCTCGCCGCACCCGGGTTCATCAATCTCCTGTCCCCGTACTTTCGTCGTATTGGCGCCATTCTCTAGTCTGTGAAAGCAAGCAATCATTCATACAGGGTTGGCAGGGTAGCTAGCTGGGAAACATTCATGTCAGCAGCGTAATGCACATACAGGCCAGGCAAAGTATGAGTCGTGCTACTTTGCAAGTGTTGTATCATTCTTTATTGGGACAAATGACACATAGGGGTTTTGGGAGTTAGTTTTATTGCTCTCCCAGGCTTTGGTTCGGCTCCCCCATCGTGCCCAGGCTAGGCCAGGTCCGATTTGAAGTTCCATTGTAGGCTCTTCAGTGCTGCTTAGGCTGACTGGGCTTCTCGGCCTCGCTCATTGGGGCTATAGTTAGAGGCTGACTCACTGGCGGGGGAACCGTCCACCCGAACACCAACTATGTCGGCCGGCGGGGGCCCCCCAAGGTGAGTTTTGTTTACCAATTGGTCAGCTCGACCATGACCACAGGGAGGCATTCCTTTGGCTGGCCCTACGAGACTTCTTGGACTGACGGGGCTACTCAGTTTTGCTTCAGGGGACTGAGACTAGAGACAGACTCACTGGCGGGGGAACCGTCCACCCGAACACCGACTATGTCGGCCGGCGGGGGCCCCCCAAGGTGAGTTATGTTTACCAATCGGTCAGCTCGACCATGACCACAGGGAGGCAATTCTTTGACTGGCCCTACAAGACTTCTTGGACAGACGGGGCTACTCGGTTTTGCTTCAAGGGACTGAGACTAGAGGCAGACCCGCAGGTGGGGGAACCGTCCACCCAAACACCGACTAGGTCGGCCGGTGGGGGCCCCCTAAGGCAGGTTTTGTTTACCAATCGGTCAGCTCGACCATGACCACAGGGAGGCAATTCTTTGACTGGCCCTACAAGACTTCTTGGACAGACGGGGCTACTCGGTTTTGCTTCAAGGGACTGAGACTAGAGGCAGACCCGCAGGTGGGGAACCGTCCACCCGAACACCGACTAGGTCGGCCGGTGGGGGCCCCCTAAGGCAGGTTTTGTTTACCAATCGGTCAGCTCGACCATGACCACAGGGAGGCAATTCTTTGACTGGCCCTACAAGACTTCTTGGACAGACGGGGCTACTCGGTCTTGCTTCATGGGACTGAGACTAGAGGCAGACCCACAGGGAACCTTCCACCCGAACACCGACTGGGCCGGTCGGTGAGGGCCCGAGGGCAAGTAGGAGAGATATTTCTCTAAAGATGAAACAGGGCAGAGAGGATCTCCAAGCTGTTCAAACATGAATCCTCTTGTGCTTTCTTCATTCTTCGCCTGTGGGTCATTGTGATTCATTGTGTTCATTGAAGGTCAGTGTTGCATACTTTAGTCCATTTTCGTCTCTTTTGGTGGTGAATGACGTGGGTTTGAGCTGCCTGTTGCCCTCATTTTCCCTGTGCCCAAAGTGAAGTTGAACTTCAACCCATACTTTGTTTACTAGTCCCTCCGGTGTGTTGGGATCCAGTGCTTTCTCGATAGCTTTGAAATAATCTTCTGATATCGACGTGTGATGGACTGTCATATCGAGTCCCTTTTTTGTCAGCGTTTTCACAACGCCAGTGAATACATTGTTGCATGTTGTAAACTCAGTGTCTTTGAGGAGACACCAGGAGAGGCTGAGCGGTGGGTTGTTAATGTATCGGTTGAGACCTGCATGGAGGCCTATATAGCTGCTCAGTCCGTACCATTCGCCTTTACTGTTTCTGACAGTGGCATAGAAATCTCGTAAAACGCCATTGACTTGTTCTTTTGATGAGGTCTGAAAGTCGATAACCACACCTTTATCCTTGCACCAGTCTTCAAAGCATTTCACTGGTCGTTTTGTTTGCTTGATGGTGTTGTGTTCATTATGGTCTTTTTCCAGCTGGTCAACCTCCTCTTTACGTACCTCTGCATGTCGTTTAACGTTAACAGGCTTCTTTTCTGGAGATAATGTGTCCGGTAGGCACTGCTCAATCCACTCATCCATAGATAAGCCACAGCAGAAGTCAAAGTTAACCTTAAATGTTTCCATTCCGGTGCCTAGTAGTTGTCGTATAATTATGTCACTAACAGGAGACAACAGTCAACACGAGCGCAAGGCCCTCTGGGTATTGTATTGCGTTCCTGCGTTTTCTCCAAAGTGGCGAGGCTCCAAGGTTACCAAGTATGGCAATATGAAAAGTATTATTATTATTATTATTATTATTATTATTATTATTATCATTATTTAAATGTCTTAATATATTGACTGTGGTTTATGCTCATTATACCACAGCTGTGAGTCAATCAGATTGCTCGATTTGAGAGAACCGTTTTATAATTTGTTGCATGGTCTGGGTGAATACCCATTTCTGATTGGCCAGCAGATGTGCATTAAAACCGTATAATCACATAAGCTGCCCAACCTGCACGGCTGTTTAATTAACATACCCTACTGTAAACAAACAGCACGCGCACAGCTGTCAAAGCCTTAAGTGTTGCAACTGACTTAGCTTGAGAAACAAACGTCCATGGAGAAGAATACAGCAACAATGTCCGATTTTAAGATTCATTTCAATATATTTGGACAGTACAAAGATTTTGAAGCATGGGATGCAGCGATGGATGCAGCAGAGGAAACATAAATTGAGAAGAAAAAGACAAACGGAAAACGGGATAAGGAACTGACACCCACGGAGCTCAAACTGATAGAGGAAGAGAAGGATGAAATTAACATAAAAAAGTCAACTGGGCAGTCAATATCCTGACAGACTTTCTCCACCAAAAACAAGCTGGCAGTGTGGCAAGTTTAATGTGCATCCGAGCTGGTATCAACGCCATGTATCACAGTTCAATATAATAAGTGACCCAGAGTTCAAATCAAGCAATGCTGTCTTTAAAGCCATGTTGAAATCCTACAGGAAAATCGGCAAAGACACCAGTGGCCATCATCCTAGTATAACTGAGACTGACCTGGGGTCTCATCTATCAAACCTTGCGTAGAATCCCTAGGATTCCTAGGACTGTGTTGAAAAGAATGACTAACCTATCAGTGACGGCGCGCACACCTGAACGCGATTCCCCGTTACCAGCAGCTGCCACAGTGATTACGCACGGGACCTGCCCCATATCCCGTCCCCTGCATACTCAAATCCAACTCATCCTGTCTACTGACAAACAATTTGGTTTTAAACGAAAGCTTGGCACGGATTTATGTATTTTTGCACTCAAGGAAATTGTAGATAAATATAATAGGCAAAACTCTACAATGTCCATGTGTTTTATTGATGTTTCAAAAGCATTTGATCGTATCAATCACGATAAATTATTTGTAAAATTAACTAAAAGTGGGGTTCCTAGTTTTTTTGTTAGAATACTGGTGTATTGGTATGCACATCAGACAATGAGAGTGAAATGGGGAAATGTGACATCTGCTCTCTTCCATGTGTCCAACTCTGTTCTCCAGGGTGGAATTCTGTCTCCTGCACTTTTTAACTTGTATATGAATGACTTATCTTTGTTCTTAAATGCATGTGGTACAGGCTCTAGGGTTGGTGACTTGTTAGTCAACCACCTTATGTATGCAGATGACCTGGTCATCCTTAGCCCATATAGTGCTGGTCTCCAACAGCTGCTGAGAATATGTTCACAGTATGGTGCTGATTTTGATATAATATAGAATGCTAAAAAGAGTAAGATCATGATTGTCAGAAGTAGAGAAGACAGACATTCAACCTTTCCTGACTTCTATCTTGTTGGCTCTGCACTCAGTGTGTGCAGTGAGATCACATATCTGGGTCATATTATCTCAGATGACCTGTCTGATGACAAGGACATCTATAGACAGCATCAGAAGCTGTATGCTCAAGCGAACATGCTGTGTCGCAAGTTCAGCATGTGCTCTGTACCGTAGGGGTGGGCGGATCGATCCCAAAATATCGATACTCCCGATACCTGAGTCTCGTTTTGAAGATCGATCCTGACAACAAAAGATCGATACTGAACACAGCTTTTGTGCGTGCATTCATGCAGGGCTTCTCCGCCTCGGATTTGCTGTTGTGTCATCACATGTGCACTGAAACAACGAGTATACGTGCCTGGGCCAATAATAGTGCTCGAACGATATGATATGCAGGGCGGGTCTTGTAAAGGAAGGCAAGCAGCAGAGCACAGAGTGGGATTGAAATCCGACGCGCACAATCGCATACAAAAACACACATGCCATTCCGTGATCTGATCACGGCTCAAAGGAACAGGAGCAGATCGTTTGGAGTTATTTTACATCAGTAAATGACAATGTTGTGAAGTGTGACGTAGCCGCATGCAGGCTGTCCACTACTGTGGGACCACTAGCCTACTACCAACTTGTTTAAGCATCTGAGAAACAAGAAAGAGAGCTCTGACCTGCAGAAAAGAAGGGAGGAGGAGGAGGAGGAGGGAAATATCAGACAGACACCCCCCCCCCCCCCTCAACACAGAGATAGACTCCACGGACAGTCTTTTCACAGAGGAAAATAATATCCAGGTATATATAGTAGTTAAATTAATATTAATGATCTTCAGCATTGGTTAATGTTACATTTTCAAACTGTATCGGTCATAATTTATAGTGGTTGATAAACCTATTGATAAACCTCATAGATAATGACACACTGCTCTCCCCTACATGAAAGTTCATCAGCCATATTTAATAATAATAAGTATAGGTATCGGTATCGGCAATTCTGGACCAGTATTACTTGGTATCGGATCGACACCAAATTTTGCAGTATCGCCCACCCCTACTGTACCGGTGAAGATCTCACTTTTTAAAGCATACTGTACACAGTTGTATACTGCCCACCTGTGGTGTCGTGTTAATCAAAGCAGCATCAGAAAGCTCACAGTGGCTTATAATGACAGCATGAGGCTGTTGTTGAGAGCTTCAAGAAGCTCTAGCGCGACTCATATGTTTGTTAGTATTGGAGTACCTACCTGCTCTGCTGTCCTGCGGAATCTGATGTATAAATGTATGTGTAGGGCATCTGTGTCAGAAAATGACCTCATTGCTGTCCTGACTAACCCTGTACGCAGTTCTGTCAGATTCTTTTCCAAACTGTGGAACCATTGGCGAACATGTCTGTATGTTAGGCATTGAACATTGTGGAAGGCCTTGCTTGCTTCCCTTTTGTTATTTTCTTATTTTGTACTGTGCTGTTTTTACTATTTCTATGTGATATGGATCTCCCTGGGTCTGAAATAAAGAATTTAATTGAATAAGGCAGCAATAAAACAAACAAATCGGAGTGGTATGGTAAATTGACCTCAGAAAGATAAAAAATGAATGGATTCTGCCTCTCTCCATGTGGCAATACAGCATTGCATAATGCTGTGATGTGCGTAATGAAACACTGGCACTGTTATTGCTTATATTATAGGCAGATAATGAGTCAAATTTTAGACGTTCACCAGTCATCATCATGTGTTATGTCCAAACCATGTTTTCGGGTGTGCATGCATGCAATAAAATGGACATCATCAGATAGATAGGCTATAGAAAATGTCCTGAGATGACGAGTGTGTGCTTAAAAACAAGGAAGAATTCCATGCAGCAAATTCAACATGATTGAAGATGTTTATGCCATGAAATAGCCTACCGTGTGTGTGTGTGTGTGTGTGTGTGTGTGTGTGTGTGTGTGTGTGTGTGTGCGTGCGTGTGTGTGTGTTGTGCGAAACAGGCCTAAACAGAATTGTCTGTGGCTGTTTGTGTGCGCTTCCCATCAGGCATTGGTTTACATGTGATTGAAGCTTGGTTGACACAGCCGAAATGTATGGCCGCAATCCAGAGATTGGACATTTACACCTACATTTCAGCACCACCGCCGATGGAAAGCGACAGCAGTGTAGGTCGGATGGACAGCAACAGCAGACAGCAATGTAGGGCGGACTAGTGGGAGGTCGGACTAGCAGGAGGTCGTGGCAGGGTCGGACTAGTGCCCGGACCTCGATAAGGTTTGTATGTGCACTTCTCAGTGACTTATCTTCGCCAGGAAGCAACTGGGGGCGCTGGACTTGAAGATGGGTCAGGGTTTGCGTAGATTATTTGCGTAAATTGTCTTCTTTACTTTTGAACCTTTTTTTCTTACATCACTATGTCTGTGTGGGATACCTTTGCAATTACCCTCAGGCTCTTCTAAATTTCGTGTTAACACTACAGTTGGAAGAGCCCTCTCATCGACCATAGGATTTTGGTTAGACAATCTGTGTTGGGCATTAAACTCACCTCATTTCTGCACTTTGAAGTCACAGGTAGGGTCGGGTGGACTAATTATATTGGAAGCCTAGTTGCGGAAAAAAGTGAGCTGTTCTTTTTTTTAACACGTTCACTGCCGTCGACGAGTTAACTCGTCAAAAAAACAACAACGGTTGACTGCCGTCGACGAGTTAACTCGTAATTTTTTTTTTTTTTTTTTTTTTTACGGTGGGACGTGGATCAAACCCTTTTATATCTCCTATAAAAATATGGGAGCTATTGAATGTGTATAACCTATTTTACCGACCCACTAAGTGGCGACAGTGCTCTCCAGACTAGAGAAAGCCGAGCAAAAACAGCAGGAAAAAGCGTGAGGAAACCATTCTCATGAAAATGGTTTGGCGAAAACGCTTTCGCGCTGGGAGCTGGCGCACAATGGTGGGGGATTCCAAAAATAGACTCTGGGTGCAACACACTTTGAAACACGTAGCAGAAAGCCCAGAATCGCACGCAGCTTCATCAAAGCTCACAACCGAAAACCCAGAAACTAACGAGCCCGATCCAGACTCGTCTGACGAGCGGCCGCCAGGCAGCACAGACAGGCAGCAGAGACTCGCCTGTGACACACGCTGCAGAGCCACCAGAGACACACCCACGGAGGGAGGAGTTTGAAGGAGAGGGGGGTGGGGGTGCTGTTATTTTGGAGGAAATTACTGTTCAGAACTATTGTTTAGATGTCTGATGTCTCACTGATGCCAAAAATAAATGGTTAAAGTGACTGTTCTGCCTGTTCTATCGAATTTCACAAAAAGGCATGTATCTCAGCTTTCCTTCTCAGACGCTGAAACCATGCTGTATTCAACTGCTAATGCCTAAATAACAGAACATGATAAAAACTAACTCTTTTAGACAGAGAAAGCACACATTCTATTAGTTCTTTTGAGATATTTTGTGTTCACAAAGTCCTAGCAGAAAATAATCCTCGGCTCTTGAAAGATGAGCAAGAATCCTCAAAAAAAACCTTGGCAGAAGCTACCTACTGTATTGGAAAAACTGTTGGCAGTGAATGTGTTAAGACAAAGTTTGACGAGAATCACCGAGTTGCCTCGAAACAGAGTCCAGACGCATGCACACACACACACACACACACACACACACTGGCATCATTTTGACTTGTACATACATTCTACGATGCATTTAGACAGACCACCACCATCATGTAGCCTATTAATCAAGGCCTATTCACTTCAGTCAGCGGTGTGCCTCTCCCCCCCTCCTCTCGCTGCCAAATGCTGTCTGTGATTAACCATGGATTCTGTCGTTACCGATTTCTGCCATTAAAAATTCTCTCTGTCTGCACTCACTAATTATGTGTGTCAATTAGGCTATGTTCTTATCACCATTCAATCAAAGAGTATAAAACTTGAAGTGTGAATGTACATTTTTGGCAGCTCACTCGCATCACGTCCGACACCTCTGACATGTTTTTTCGATAGCCTATTGTAGATTGACATGATTATTTTGAAGATAAAGCAGCATCTCCATATACTGTAAGTCCGAGAAGACAGGAAAGGTAGGACAAAGCAATATAGCCTATTAATGGTTCGTTTCTCTTATGCCTCTTATTGGGCCTATATACATTTATATCATATGCATTTTATCTTTTAATATTTAATATTATTGCAGATCATAATTAGGCCTACAACTTTCACCTAATTATTTTCACTTTGATATGCTGTATGGAATATCAGCATGTGTTGTCTATTTGGATAATTTGAAGAATGGCTTTAAATCTGTTTTTGCAAATTAACTATTCATATAGAAATAAATAAATACCGTAAATGACCATTAACAGCCACATGGCCATGCCACATGGATTGAAATAATTAATCACAGATATTGTGTTGGCTGGTAGACTATGATTGTTCCAACATTCTAAACATTTCCAATGACTTGAGGAAAAACAGACTCTATTGATACAGGAGCAATCATTCAAAACATTTTTTGTGAACAAAATACTTTTCCCAAGCATTCACTGCAAATAAGTTACCAACCATTATCTCTGCTTGTCACAACAAAGGGAGACCGCACACTTCAATTGGACTGCAGCCGGTCAGGCATTTCGGCATTGGAAATAATTCCTCATGCCTGGTGAAACAAAACAATTATTTATAAAGGGACCAATGGCACTTTTTTTTTTCTAACAATCATTTCTTTCCAAGAAGGATACAAGCCAGCCCCCCTCCTAGCCGATTTCCTCTGGTGCCCTCCCCACGCATACGCAGCCAGGCCATCAACCTCCCCCCTGACCTGAAAAGGTTGTTCGGCGGCACCGGGGAGGGCTCTGTCATGCGACATATCCAAGTCCCGCCCACATTTGGTGAGAAACAACACACTGTGTATGTTTACTAATGTGTGAAGAGGTGTAATGCTACATTTACTGTTAATCACTCAGTGATGATGTGTCTTCACAGAGAAATACTTACAGGAGTATAAGATGTTCATTACGGGTGGGAGGTCCAACCCTAAAACGAGGGATAACGCAAACAACACATACTCCCACTTAAAAGTGTTTCTCACTTTCATGATGATGGACCACACGGAGGGCCATAAGGACTTCTGGAATTGGACCATCCTATATAATATAAAACGCCTTCAGCCTAACACGAAATAACTAATTGGTTACAACATAATCCCAATATAGTGGCTAAACACAAACTCATCTTTCTACAGTCTGCCAGCCATGCTGAGGCGGAGCAACTATGCTCCGACGAGCATCAGCAAGATCCTCGGGGAGGTCGCCGGCTTCCTTGAGCACTTCCACCTCAACAGGCCCGACAACCAGCGCCTGAGCACAAAACAGATCAACCTCCTGATCATCCAGACCAGGAGGTTGATGAAAATAACAAGCCGCACTGTGCCTCTGCACCAGGTCCAGGTGAAGGCGAAGAAGGAAGCCCGCCTCATCCCTAAAGAGGACCTTCGCAAGTGCCAGGAGATGGCAAAGGCCAGAATCCCCAAATTACTGGGTAAGTCCTCATTCTACATCCGTTTGTGTGTGTGTGTGTGTGTGTGTGTCTGTGTGTTCACTTACCTGTTATACCTACCTTATACCTTGAGAAACAAAGTTCTTATACATTATTCTACATGACCTACTCAGACATACTCACCTCATACTCTATTGGATGGCAAAGAATCTCCTCCCCCTCATTCTCTTTTCTCTCCCCACAACCTGCTCTTTTTGCCTGTGTTCTTATTTCAGAGGACATCGCAAAAGCGCCACCTCCACAGAGCATAAGGGCCAAAGAGTGGCATTAGATCCATAAGTTTTATGGGTACCTTGCTGCCTTCATCGTTGCCCTCTATGGGAAATGGAGTGGGGTGCTAGTGAGAATGACCATGAGCGAGGTGCGGCAGGCAGAGGGTGATGACATCAAGGGATACAAGATCAGTGTAAGTTTAAAAATGGATGGAAAACAGTAATCAAAACAGTAATCAAATTGAATATTTTCAAATGCATGTATTTTGTTGTTGTTGATGCTTTTTATTGATCATTAAGGTTTTGTCTGTTCAATGTGTTTGTCTGTCTCTTTGTCTGTTGCAGGTGGTGGAGAACAAGACGGTGCGCACCCATGGACCCGGCCAGCTGTATTTCGAAGCGGACGAGATGCAGTGGTTTCGAAAGTGCCTGGCACTGCGCAAGAGGGTCCTGCCGAAATCAAGGTTATTTTTCAATACCGGTGGGTCCACGGAGTGCCGCAACCTCATCCGGTTTTTCAGAAGAGCCTGGAAGGAGATGGGGCTGACGGGGACACCATCCTTCCTCGACGTCAGGACGGCTGTGTGCACCTATGTGAGTTAAACATATGTGCGATAAACACTTTGGCGCTATGACACTTGGTTTTCTATGGGGTGTGAGTTGATGTAAAGTGGAAACAGGCTTTGACCAGTCTGTTCTTTTGTTTTCAGAACTACAGAGACACCGACCCCGCCGTCATGGCCGAGGCGGCCCAGTTTATGGACACTATGTGGGCGACGCTGGGCAGGGCCAAAAAGATACGCAAGGTTTTCATACGAATTTCCGCTTCACGGGGGATCGAAGAGGACAAGGCGACCTCGTCGCAAACAACCCTGCCATCCACCTCCCGCCCTTCACCAGCCAGCCCTGCCTCCACACCGCCCTCCACCCCCCTCCGAAGGCCCCGCTCCATGGAGGACGTGAATGAATGGGATGAGGTGAGGGACCCCGGGTTTGCGGCCAGCAGAGAACCCCGGAGACCTCGCACTCCTTCCCCCTCCCCAAAGAAGAGGCCGTTGACGATCGACCCGTTGATGACATCATCATCGCTGCAGAAACGGGTTTGCCAGCGGCCCCACCCGCCCCCACTTGCCCCGCCTGCCCCACCCATTCCAAATCCCGCCAGCAGCGCAACCCGCTCCCACCTGCCCAGATTCCTAGCCCCGCCCGCCCCACCCATTCCAAGTCCCGCCAGCGGCGCAACCCGCTCCCACCTGCCCAGATTCCTAGCCCCGCCTGCCCCACCCATTCACTGCCCTCCCCCCATCCCAAATACCCCAGGCGTCATCGCCGCCCCATCCGGCCAGCACAACAAGAGCAGCAGACATCCCCCGACTCTACCAGCAGTGAGGAGCCTGCCTGGGTAAGTCAAATGATGTATGTTAATGCCTCAGTGTCTCTTAACTGTGCCTACATATAGTTCACACCATTCAATCTGTCTTATTTTTGTGCTTTGCAACACCGACACAGACACCAGACCCAGCAGACCTCAAGGGCTGGAAGAGGTCAATGGGCGTGAACCAGCAGAGGATGCCAGTGGTGGTGTTGAGCTGTCTCAAACTTCCCCTCCCCCAGCCAGAAGTGACCCCCCCCCCCCCCCCCCCCCAGCCAGAGGAGCCCCTCCTCCAGCCAGAAGTGCCCCCCCCCAGCCAAAAGAGCCCCCCCTCCATCCAAAAGAGCCCCCTCCCAGCCAAAAGAGCACCCCCTCCAGCCAGAAGTGACCCCCCCCCAACCAGAGGAGCCCACCCTCCAGCCAAAAGAGCACCCCCTCCAGCCAGAAGTGACCCCCCCCAGCCAGAGAAGCCCACCCTCCAGCCAGAAGTGAGCCGCTTCCGATCAAGATTGGTCTTGGAAGGGCAGTAGCCGGTTGCGAGTGAAGAAAGAGCCAAGCCATACAGGTTAGGGTGAAAGACCCACTGTAGCACCAAGGCGTATTGGTTTACCTAGCAGAACTAGGAGTGGAGCTTCGGAAACAAGCAGGTACCGACGCCTCCAAGTGTTGTACCAAAAAGATCGGGGTGGCCTCGCCAAACTGATCTTTGACGGTGCGGCTTCCTCGAAATGCCCAATCCCGCCTGCAAAGGTGGAGGAGGAATTTAAGAGGAAATGGGAGGCAGCCGACGCCTTCGTGGGGCTAGGCCAGTTCCGAAGCCAACATGTGGCGGACAACCGGGCGTTTTGCACCCCTGTTTCACCTGACGAAGTCCGGGCATGCTTTGCTCGCATGAAGACGGACACGGCAGCGGGACCAGATCGGGTGCGTCGGACAAGACTACTCGCCTGGGACCCGAGCTGTACGCAACTGTCGCGACTGTTCAGTGCGATCATTCTGTCCGGGCGATTGCATGGCGCCTTGCGGGGAAATAGGACAACACTGCTGCCAAAGACAGGGGATCCCAATCTCTTGTTGGAGGTCTCGCAGTGGAGGTCTATAACCGTGGGATCGGTAATCGGCAGGCTGCTCTCGGGGGTTCTAGGCGGCAGACTCGCGAACGTTTGTGACATTCACCCACGGCAGAGAGGATTTGTGTCAGCCCCTGGCTGTGCAGAGAATCTCATGTTGCTGGGGGGATTTATCGAGCTTGCTAAGAGGGAGCAAAGGCCATTGGCAGTGGTCTTCATTGACTTCGCTAAGGCCTTTGACTCAGTGTCTCACAAGCACCTCATGGCCGCATTGCAGCAACGTGGAGTTGACCGCA
This sequence comes from Poromitra crassiceps, assembly GCF_964638095.1. Lineage (NCBI taxonomy): Eukaryota > Metazoa > Chordata > Actinopteri > Beryciformes > Melamphaidae > Poromitra > Poromitra crassiceps. Next base: position 402,080 of record NC_139642.1, read on the forward strand.
TTGCGGGTCGACTCATACAGAGCATGTATGAGCGATGCCACACTGTTATTGGAACGGCAGGTGGTGACACAGGGAAAATCAGGCTGAAAGTTGGAGTGAAACAGGGTGACCCGATGTCGCCGCTCCTATTCAACCTGGCCATATACCCTCTCCTCACGTTGCTGCAGGAGGAGGGTGAAGGCTTTGTGTACATGGAGGAAAAGGTCACCGCCCTGGCCTTTGCAGATGACATAGCTCTGCTTAGTTCCTCCTGGAGAGGAATGGCTCAGAATCTAGAGATCCTTGAGCTGTTCTGTGCTATGACAGGCCTAGCCCTGAACGTGAGAAAGTGCCACGGGTTTTTCATTAGTCCTAAAGTAGGCCGCTCATATGACATTAACAACTGCCCCCCGTGGCGGGTGGGAGGACATGGTCTCCACATGATTGCCGAAGGCGAATCAGAGAAATACCTGGGGGTACGGATCAGCCCTCGGAAAGGTATTCTCAAACCAGATGTTGTCACAACGATGACAGATCTGGTAAAACGGCTGTCTGACTCCCCCCTTAAACCGAGCCAAAAGGTCGAGATCCTCAGGTCCTACGGCCTGCCCAGAGTCTTCTAGGGGCGAGTATGGGAAAGGTGGGACCCACTGCCCTGGAGACGTGCGACCGGATTGTACGGGTGGCAATCCGGGACTGGCTACACCTAGACCAGTCGGTCACCTCTGGTTTACTGTACTCCAGGTGCAGTGACGGTGGTCTAGGTCTTGGGAAACTGGCTTGCCAGATACCAAGATTGCGAGTTAACCAGCTGTACTCGCTTGTCCATTCTGATGACCCGCTTATCGTGAATGTGACAACAACAACAGTCACCGCCAAGAAGGTGCTGAAACTGCGGAAGGCCGCAGGAGAAAGGGAGGATGACTCACTCCCACCTCCATCCAAGATGGAGGTACTATCCAGGCAAAAGATGGATAGCAGATGGACAGCAAGCGAATTTGAGAGATGGGCAACTCTCAAAGCCCAAGGTGAGGGCTTTGGGAACTTTAAGGGGGACGCAAATAGCAACCACTGGTTGAGAGACCCCAGCCTCATAGGCGAAAAGCAGTTTGTGATGGCGCTCAAGCTCAGGAGCAACACGCTGCTTACAAGAGCGTACCGCCGAGCGCCAGTGCAGGCTGTGCAACAGCCAAATCGAGATGACTAAACACATCCTGTCCAGATGTAGGTCGCTGAAGCCCAGTAGGATGGAGCGTCACAATAAGATATGTCGCCTGGTCAAAGATGTGGCAGTCAAGCATGGGTGGGAGACCAATGCTGAGCTACATCTAAACTTTCCAGATGGACATGTCGGTGTGCCTGACTTGGTGATGATAAAAGGTGAATCCGCCATCATCCTAGATGTGACGGTTTGCTTTGAGTCCACCATGGAGACCCTGGCCGAGGCATGTGAAAGGAAAGTTGAGAAGTATCTGCCCCTCAGGGAGGCAGTGCAGGTGGGTTGGCCCCAGGTCAACGGCATACAGGTGAGAGGCTTCCCAATGGGAGCTCGGGGGAAGTGGTACCCCGGCAACACCAACGTTTTGGCTGAATTAGGTGTGCAACCTGAACCTAAGCTGAGACAAACTGCTGAATTCTTCAGCAGAAGAACCTTGCTGTACTCGTTGACCATGATAGGCACGTACAGCAAGTTGTTAAAGAGTGCATAAAGCCGAGGCGAACGGCTTATTACGGCCCCTATGGTGGCCAGGACATGTGTATTAAAGTTCTGATGGGACCACTGCATTTGTATGTGTCATTACTCCACTTGGAGCAAGTTGCCCGGAAGCCCGACACCGGCTGTTCACCCCTTGAGCAAGGGTTTAACGGAGCACGTTATCCGGTTGTCTGTCGTCTAGTAGCGTCTAGTTCATCTGTGGCGTCCATTGTCCGGGGCCCTGTCTTGTAATGTCAAGTCCGTTTTGTTGCGTCCCCCCTTGTCCCGGTGTTATGAACACAACGGCAACTGATTCTGGTTTTTGGCGGGGTAATCCAGAACTCAGTGCTAACACGAAACCCGTCAACAACCCAATCCGGTCTGCATCGGTATTGGTAATCCTAACCTGTTGCTATCAGTGGGTCCCGCTGATACGAGTGCCTCCGCCCTGGGCATTGCCTTGGGGACGGCCGCTTCGGCCTTGCACCGTTGAAAACTGGGTTGCGCATGGTCGTGACCCAGGGTCATATGTGCCTGTGCAGTCTCGAGCTGGCCCCCTGGCAAGGCCCAGGGTCACGTGCATACCTGTACGGGTATAAGCAGCTATGTACGAGCGTCTCCGGGGCGGTGGACGCAGGTAGTACCAAATAAGGGGGATACGGATAACGCAGAACCATCGCATGCGTCGAAATTAGAGTGTACATGTACTGTCTAGCCCGCATCATTTGGATGTTAAGGCAAGGATCACTGCCTTGTCGACCGGCAACGTTAAACTCCCGGAAAAGGCGCACCCGATGGTAACGGGGGTGAATCTGCCACCTGTCAGACTTCTGGGATTGACAGAGTGGGGACGTCCAAGCCACGGTGGTGAAGATCAGGCGGCTGAGTCCTCTCCCACCAGTGGTTAGGGGCACGGCCTGCGTACACCGGTTGTCTATACGTAACGGGGGATTGGCTCTATTGCCCTCACTAATGTCATAGCAACTGATACTATATTTTATAGTTTTATATTCATGTTGATGTTGGTGTATTGATCCCCGGGGGGAATTTATTACTGTTAAAAAAAACAAAAAAACTGCCTAGCAGGAAAAAAAAGAAAAGAAAAAAAAACTCCACACGGACACTGCCTTGACGTTGGCGTGGCGGCTTAAGGCCCGTGTGATCCCAGAGTCTCTGGAGAATGGCTCTCCAGAGACTCTAGGATCACCCAGGCTAACTAAAGTGTCCAATTAACCTTTTTTTTCAGACTGTCAGCGAGACCCAGCAATATCGAGGTATGGTGAGCGGGGAAAGTCTTTGGGGTGGGAGGCCAAATGCCATATATCCATTCACACATTCTTTACAGAAGTGGAAGTAGAGTTACTTGTGAGTGAAGATCAGTCCCCGCTGTTGACGATGTCATCAGTGATGTCACTGGTGATGAGGTGCAGGATACATGTGTCTGTTCACTTAGCTATTATACCTACCTTCATGTGTGTGTGTGTGTGTGTGTGTGTGTGTTCACTTACCTGTTATAACCCAGGATATGTGTGTGTGTTCACTTACCTATTATACCTATTTCTAGAGATTGTTTTATCTCTCCTTGTGTTCCCCTTTCCCTGTGTGTATGTGCAGTGGGTGGAGTTTCTGGCACCTGGGCTCCACAGCATGGCTGGTGGCGATCAACTAAGCATCAAATGGTAATAATCAGCTAAAATCACGTCTTGCAGAAACCCGGCACAGTTTTGACGATTGCACGGCGCCCTGGAGTAGCACACGTGTTCCCACGGGGTCATCCCTATGTTCCCCGGGTCCTATGTTCCCCGGGTCCTATGTTCCCCGTTTTTAACACTCTCCGTAACATTTGGGGTGTCTATCCGCTATGCCAACCACCCGCAATGCCGACCTTAGGTTTAGGCGTGAGGGGTGGGAGAGGTTAGGTTTTGGGTTAGGGTCTGGGGGAGGTTAGGAAGGGTTCTATGTTCCCCGGTCCCACAAAAACGGGACATAGGACCCGGGGAATATAGGACCCGGGGAACATAGGTACGCTCCCGTTCCCACGGCACCCGAGCACACAGCCTGATGTGGCATTAGGCCGAGGGAGGGCTATAACTCAACAAGGCCTTGTTTTTGGAGGGTAATATTTTAACTGTCATTGTCTCATTATTAGTGGCCAATCCTGAAAAAATTAACAAAAACAAAACAAAACAAAAAAGTACATAGGTATCCTTTAATGTCAAAACGGACTTTGTGAATTTGACATGTTCACTGTTTGATGCTGCCTACCTACTACAGTACAGTATGTATGTAGTATAGTGGGTGCAGAGAGTCACATGAGTTGAGTGTTAAGCCTTTCTGATTTTCAATTGGTGGGCGGAGCCTGGAGTCGCAGCTGTGTTTACATTCCATTTGGAGTCTGCAACAGCACTGACAGGTGAGGAACTTTCTTGGTCATGTATCAGGAATGGCTACCCACACCATTGTGAGGCTTGCTCGCTTTGGGCTACTGTGAATTTGTCTGTTAGGCTAATGTATCAGGAATGGCTACCCACACCATTGTGAGGCTCGCTGGCTTTGGGCTGAATCAATATCTTGAGCAATTTAGGTGTTTTTTGGAGAAATAACAGAAATCTAACATAGTACTACTTCTTTTACACCGTTTTGCTTTGCCACTGATTGCCTAACAGGTAACAGGTAAGTAACAGGTAACCAAGTGTTATTATCTTGATGTAAGTAACACGTTTGATGGGGCAGGCTGAGCGCTAACGCTAGCCAGCCAAGCTAACCAGCTCTTGTTCGCTAGACTAGCCAATACTTGAACAAAATAAACTTTTGAACAACTTACTCATATATGAGAGGGGGGGGGGGGGGGGGGGGGGGGGTGTAGACGCCTAAACTGAAAGGAATCAGATTCAGACTCATTTTTATTTGAGCCATGTTAATTTTGCAAAAGAAAAGGGGTGGGACTCCCCTTGTTTTATTTAAATCGTTTTGTTTTTCTTTTTCATAAGGGATGAGACTCCCCCATTTTATTTGATACCTTTATATGTATATATATTTTATAATTTTATATTCAAAATGTTGAATGCTGCATTGATCCCCGGGGGGAATTTGTTATTGTTAAAAACAACAACAATTGCCTAGCAGGAAAAAACAAAACAAAACAAACAAACAAACAAAAAACCTCCACACGGACACTGCCTTGACGTTGGCGTGGCGGCTTAAGGCCTGTGAGATCAGAGCCTCTGGAGAATGGCTCTCCTGAGACTCTAGGACAGGCCTAATCAACTGGCGGCCCGCGGGCCGAATACAGCCCGTTTGAATTTTGATCCGGCCCGCCAGAGTTTGATATTAAAAAAATAAAAATAAAAATTATTTTTCCTTGTTTGTTACATGGTGATCAATGCAGCAATAAAACAAAATGCATGATACAATGCTGTCCAAGTGATCGAGCTGTAACTCAGTGCTTGCTATCAGCTAGCTACGGTTAGCTGCCCGCGCATGTGCACAAATAATCTACTGATCTACGCGGAAACTCTGAAACGCCAACAATAACAAACGACAAGCTTGTCAAAATGTCTCTCTCAAAGCCAAAGAAACGTAAAATGGATAATGAAAATCGCCAATTCCAGACGGAATGGACTGACAAATATGTGTTTCTTCTGCCAAGCGCAACAAGTATCAAACCGGTGTGTTTATTGTGCAACGAAGGCATGTCTGTGATGAAAGAATACAACGTGAAGCGGCACTACAAGTCAACGCACGTCTCCTTTTCAGAAAGTTTTCCCAAGGGCTCGGCGGAACGGCGGAGTAAAGTACAAGGACTGGTAGCGTCTTTTCAATGGAGTCAGGCGGCAATTGGTCGCTATTGTACAGAGCAAGAGAGGGCCACGATAGCATCCCTGCGTGTAGCGTGGAGTGCATGCTTGCGGTCATCGATGAAGTGATTGTTGACAAGAAAATTAAGGAGCGTGTCACTTCATCTATTAAAAATGTGCCTCTCTCGGCCCTCTTCGCCGTCGCGCTTGAGCACTTTCCCTTAAAAATACGTAGTCACGCAAGCCTTGCAGGCCTTGAGGTCGGAGGTGTCGAGACGCGTATCAGTTTGTATGCTGACGATGTAATAATATTAGGGATGTTCGATATTGGCTTTTTTACCGATATCCGATATCCGATAATGTCCAACTCTTAATTTCCGATACCGATATCAACCGATACCGATATAAGCTGGCTTTTTTTCCACCAAAATTTCACATTTATATGGCCAGGAATGAGTTAAGATGGTTTCACTTCCCAGGTTCCTTTATTTGTGTCAAAGCCTCCCCATTTTTCTTACATCAGCTTTCTTCAAAGAGCTGGACTCCATAATTCTGTCCTATATTTGGAATTATAAGAACCATAGAATTTCTAAAATTCATCTGCAAAAACCTAAGTCTGCAGGGGGGCTGGCCTTACCAGTGTTTAAGCACTATTACTGGGCTGCCAATGTTAGGGCTCTGATGTTTTGGCGACAAGGAACTCCTGGCAATTTAACTCCCGGGGCCCCTCTGTGGAAAAAATGGAGGCTGGCTCTATCGCCAGGTCCTCATTGCCAGCCATGTTGTTTTCTAAGCTAGAGGAGCCTGGGACTCTGAAAGGTTTGAGTTTTGTTGTTAAAAACTCTGTCAGAATTCTGAATCAGGTTAACTCATTCCTGGCCATATACGTCTTTAACATCTTATCAGGAATGTGCGTCCCAGCCAAATACGTGTTTGACGTGTTTTTGTTTTTATTCAAAGACTTCCCCAGCCTGTGACATGGTATCAGGTCCCTGATACCATGATACGAGGAAACCACAGCAACAGACAGGAGCCATTTTTCACAGCGCATTTGCGCCGTGCATCAAAGACCCGCCGGGATAACATTGAAAGTGACTATAGGCTCTTTCAAACACAGATCACACAAAATTGTAGTTCGGGAACCCCGTAAAGCTTGGCAGCCTCGCCACACACTTTGTTGTTGATATATATGCATTGCCAACGTTGCAGAGGCAGAGGAGGCTAGACGCTGATCTCAGACCAGTTTGGTGTTCTCCCCCTATGCTAATTTGCGGGGAGATCAATAGTGTTCCCTGGGAAGGAGGTGCGATCCAGCAGCAGCTGTGGACAGAACTCTCTCTCTGTGTGTGTGTGTGTGTGTGTGTGTGTGTGTGTGTGTGTGTGTGTGTGTGTGTGTTGATGTTACTCTACTGGTGCAAGGCTGCTTTGGATAAAAGTGTCTGCTAAATGACGAAATGTAATGTAATGTAAAGAGACACACATGGGCGCGCACACACACACATTCACACTGAGTAAACTGTATTGTTGAATGTAAAAAAAGCACTTCATGTATATATATATATATATATATATATATATATATATATATATATATATATATATATATATATTTTTTTGTCATTTGTGTCATAACGAATAATATTTACATGTCTGATGTCAATACAGTTCAAAATAAAAGAATTGAGAGCGAGTTCTGCCTGAGAATGTGTCCTTTACAAAAATGCCTTTTTCTACAATTTCTCTTCTCAGAGAGACCTTTTTGGTGAAAACAGGGTGTATATAAATGGCTATAAGTAGAGTACAGAACATGCTAAAAGCTCACTTTTTTTTTTCTGGTGAACCCAGAGACGTACATCTTCATTTTGAGGTATTGCAAATCACTTTGGTGCTAATAGATAATTTACTGTGGGTCTTGAAAGATGACCAACAATTATGAAAATCTTTGGCCTGAGCTAAATATTGGCAGTCCTAAACTGGCCATGAATGAGTTAAGAAAGTTTTGAATGTACCAGGTCATCCCTATGTTCCCTAGGTCCTATGTTCCCCGGGTCCTATGTTCCGCGTTTTTCCCAAATGGTGTCTACCCGCTATGCCGACCACCCGCAATGCGAGGGACGCAGCAGGGGATCTATAGGACAGCTCACACAAGGCCGTAACCTTCAAATTCGTCAAATTTACCATATTTGAGGGCCGTGGAGACCCGCTTGCTGTAAGCGTAGCTCCACCCACTTCGCGGCACATTCAGGCCACCTTCCGAAGCCTACTCTCCGTGAATTCTAGCCTAAACTGACCTACGCCATGCAAGTTAGGCCCCGACACAACTGAAATCGTGTCAAAATAACTCAGAAATCATTGATTTAGCCCAAATGTGATTCTCGCGTGTTTATGGCCCTGGGTTCAACGAGTGAATTTTACAAAATTTCTGTATGTGACATGGTATGGCGATTTTCTGAACGACAACTTTCTCGCGTGCCCGCCATTTTGAAACACTAAGTGCCATTGGCACCAAATCAACACACATGTACTTGTCTGGTGACCATCTACAACATATTAACACGTTCACTGCCGTGGACGAGTTGACTCGTCAAAAAAAATCCAACGGTTGACTGCCGTGGACGAGTTGACTCGTCAAGCTGTTTTTTCAGTGGTTTCCACTAGCTGGCGCCCTCGGGCAATAGGTGAATGTGGATCCGACCTCTCCCGCTGCTCCGGAAGTACTCTAACAAAGATTTGTATATAAGGAAGGCGGGATCCTTTGTTCGGGATGGGTTTATAGTAGGTTGGTGAGATACAGAGAGACATAGCATTACATAGCGATTTATAGATACAGATATTCAGCAATTATAGTCAGATTTAGAGCGAGTTGGTTAGCATAGTTGATTTAGTTTGTTAGTTGTTAGTACAGTAGTAGTGTTTAGTATAGTCTTTATAGTAGATCTTTAGTTTAGATAGTTAGCGCGTAGTTACTGTAGTTCATTGTAGTTAGCTTAGCTCATTTAGCGTTAGCGTTAGCGTCAGTTCATTTTAGTATTTAGCGTTTATTCTAGTTCAGTTTGATCGAGTTGGTAGCCGGTAGATTAGCCTTATTTCAGTTCAGTTTGATCTAGTCGTAGCAGTAGTTGTTTTATTTCAGTTTAGTTGGGAGTGGGTGCGTGTTTGTGCCATGCCGGCCAAACGCAAGCGGGCTTCAGCCAAGCGATCGGCGGATCAGCGATCATTGCTCGATTTCTTTTCCGTCCGAAATGAGCTTGTGCCGGAGACCGATTCCGAGGTCTCGGATGATGAACGGGGTGAGCCCATGCATGTCGCGGCTGCGGCTGCTGGGCTGAGTGAGTCGAGTGACCTCACGTCTTCCCCAGACGCGGAGGACTCTGAAGAAGAATGGGCCCCGTCCAGGAGCGAAGCTCCACAGAGCAGTGGTAAGACGATGTTTGAGATGACTTGTGTAAATGTAATTACTATGACTGTACAAAAGCCAGCAGTCAGTCGATTCATTTTACTGAATTTCAGACTCTGAAGATGAGCCTGTAGCCAGCTGTAGCGGTACAGCATCTGGTGCCACAGCCTCTGGTGCCAGGAAAATGGGTAAGATCACACTTCACAATCAGGTTTATTTTCACATCACAGGTTCCAGCCAGAATTCCAGAAATTCTAGAACTCCAGAATTCAGTACCACACATATAAAAAACACTATTTTATGGTAATTATGTATTTCAATAATTTGCAGATTGTGGCAGTGGAGCTCGAAGTGGGAAACGTCCTCAGCCTGCAGGTCCTCCTGAGTGGTGTGACGTTGACTGGGAGCCAACCCACATCCCCTTCACAGCAGAACCGGGTCCTCATAGTGGTGGTGCTGCTCAACCAGTGGACTTCTTCCAGCTCTTCCTGAATGATGAGCTGCTCCAGGACATTGTAGTCCAAACTAACCTGTATGCCCAGCAGTGCATCAGTCAGGTCAGTGAGGCTCTGCCACATTCAAGGCTTGGGAAGTGGAAGGACACTACAGTGGCAGAAATCAAGAGCTTCTTGGGACTATATTTCCTCACTGGGATCGTCAAGAAGCCTGAACTGTCCATGTACTGGTCCACAAATGAACTGATTGCTACCCCCCACTTCAGCAGAACCATGTCTCGCAACCGCTTTCAGCTCCTAACACGATTCCTCCATTTCAGTAACAATGATGATGTTGACGATGCAGACAGGTTGTTCAAGGTCCGGCCAGTTTTGAACGACCTGTTAGAAAAGTTCAGAGCCATGTTCACACCAAGTCAAAACATCAGTATTGATAAGGGGATGCTCCTGTGGCGTGGGCGGTTGGCCTTCAAAGTGTACAACCCACAGAAACCCATAAAGTATGGGATAAAGTCGTACATACTCTGTGACTCCCAGACAGGTTACTGCTACAGTATGAAGCCCTACTGTGGTGAGCGGTCCTCCCTAGGCGAGACGGTGGAGTTCCTCCTCAGGGACTTGGCAGGGCAGGGTTACCACTTATACATGGACAACTATTACAACTCTGTTGCAATGTGTGCACAGCTGCTGAAGTGTCAGACCCATGTCTGTGGCACTCTGAGGAGGAACAGGGGCGAGCCACCTGCTACCATGGTTACCAACCACACCGTGAAGATGGGGGAAATGGTCATGCGCCACAATGGTGGCACCATGGTTCTGGCCTGGCGCGACAAACGAATCGTGAAAATGGTTTCCACTATGCACGACGACACGATGGAGACAGTGCAGGTCAGGCAGAAAGGCAGCAGAGAGAGGGTCCCACACGCAAAACACAAGTGCGTTGTAGACTACAACAAGTACATGAATGGGGTAGACAGATTGGACCAGAACATCGCGTACTATCCCTTTGCCAGGAAGACATCCAGGTGGCCGTTCAAATGTGTCATGTACATGTTTCAGATGTCTTTTTATAACGCCTTTGTTCTGTACAAAGCTAAACACCCTCAGAGAAAGTGTAAAACTTTGATGGATTGTATCCTGAGTGTTGTCTGTGCATGGACCAGACCTGTGGTGGAGGAGGAGATGGGTGGGGTGGGGGAGGAGGTGGGGGCTGGCGGGGAGGAGGAGGAGGTGGGGGGCAGTGACCAACCTGCAACCATTCCCCGGGCACCATACCTGGACCCTCAAAGCAGGCTGAAGGTCAAGCTAGTGGGCCATGTACTGGCCATGATACCAGCCACACCCAAAAAAGATGGCCCAACGAAGAGGTGTAGGGTTTGTGCAAGGAATAATGTTAGAAGCGAGACACGCTACTATTGTATCAAATGTGAGGTCCCATTACACAGGGCTCACTGCTATGAGGTGTACCACTCGAAAAAGAACTATGCTGAGTGGTGCTGAGTAGGCATGGGTCGTAAAAAAAAAAAAACCTGCCAGGGAGGTTTTGTTTTTGATGCTCTTTGTTTGATTGTTTGCTAGCTAGCAGGAATACATAAAAAGTACCTGCCGATTTTCATGTAAGTTTCAAGTTTCAAGTTTCAAGTTTATTGTCATATGCCGGTAACAATGCAAAACATCCATCACCTGCAATGAAATTCTTATGCTCGAAACCCACTCAACTTCACTGTTAAAAAAGACATAAAAGAAACATCAAAGGGAAGCAGAGTGTCTCAAAAAAAAGAAACAGGCAGAGTTCTTAAAAAGGGATAAAAGCGGATAAAAGCAAGTTAGTAAACACAAACATAAAACAGAGCCCCAATTACATAGCAGTCAGGACACACAGACATACATAAACACAAGACAAATCTACATATAATTTAAAAAAGTGTGCTGTAGTGCAATAGAAGCAACCAGTTCAACAACCATTTAATAGCCTAATGGTTTGTGGGTACAGACTGTCTCTGAATCTATTTGTTCGAGTCCGGATGCTCCTGTAGCGCCTGCCTGATGGCAGGAGCGTGAACAGGCTGTGGCTGGGATGGCTGGGATCAGAGAGGATCCGTTTAGCCTTCCTCCTGCAGCGCTGGTTGTAGAGGTCCTGTATGGCTGGCAGCTCAGACCTGGTGATGCGTTCTGCCGATTTGACCACCCCCTGCAGAGCCTTGCGATCTGTAACTTTGTGGATGGGTGTAACATGGGCCAAGGAAGTACCCATTACATTTTGGAGCAGTTCTGGATTCGGTGTACGAGCCCAAACCGGTTTGATCACGTGCGAACCGAAAAAACCTATAAAAAAATATATATATATATAAAAAAAAAAAAAAGCTGAGTGACCTGTGGTCTGCTCTTGTTTTGTATTTATTTTGACATTTATTTATTTTATTATTGTATTATTCCTCTATTATTGAAAACAACTATTGTGCAGATGTCTGATGTCTCACTGATGCCAAAAATAAATAGTTAAAGTGACTGTTCTGCCTGTTTGATTGAATTTCACAAAACTGCATTTATCTCAGCTTTGCTTCTCAGACGCTGAAACCATGCTGTATTCAACGGCTAATATCTACATAACTACTAACTCTACAAACTAACTCTTTTAGACAGAGAAAGCACACATTCTATTAGTTCTTTTGAGATATTTTGTGTTCACAAAATCCTAGCAGAAAATAATCCTCGGCTCTTGTAAAATGAGCCAGAATCCTCAAAAAAAACCTTGGCAGAAGCTACCTACAGTATTGAAAAAACGGCTGGCAGTGAATGTGTTAAAGCATCAGAGAGCTGGCACATTCAGAAAAAGCCCATAAGCTCTGCTAGGGATGGTCTCGGGCCTACAGGGCGGAAGACCATCTGATATGCTTGGTCAAATCTAATCAAAGCTTCCTTCTGAACGTGCCAGCGCTCTGATCTTCTATATAGTATACCTTATAGGTACTAAATTAAGTACTACTTAATTAAGTAACAGTGTAGAAACGGTCCATAATGGCCCACCGTCAGGCCTGTTCTTGGGGCAGTCGATGCCTACCAGCCGGCGCGCCAACGACGTAATGATGATGACATCATCAACGATGACAATGATGTCATAGCATAGAGTTCACCTGTGAGGTCATCGGCGATGTCAGACATAACACCGATGATGTCATAGCTCCCTCGAACGTTGTGACATCACCAATGACGTGATGTCATACACCGGAACGCGACCATATAAACAAGGTGTTCTGTGACGCTATGCTTGATTCCGAGAGATTCCTTCTACTTCCATACTTCTTCAGGTATTCTTACTCCCTAATAATGTCAACCATTAGCACAACCAATTCCGGACCCGAGCTGAGTCCTGGCTGGTCCAGCCAGGCCCTGATGACCGACTGCCTTACGCCCAGTCATGACACCAGCGGAATCTCAACCGCGTCCCAGGACCGACATGTCGGTCCCTATCTCCATCTCCGTGATTCTGATCGATCACAGCCCGTGAGCCTTCATCCACGATCCAGCACACTTCACGAGGCAAGCCCAAAGGCTTCGCCCCCAGCAAGCAAACAAGCTTCGGTACAAACAGGGAGGGGACATTCTTAATAATTACACTCCAGATTATGTTTCTAATTAAATGCGACACTTTATCAAAAGTAGCTCAAAGCAAGTGAGCGTTAGAGTGAGGTAGGTGGCGCATCCTAAGCTAGACACATTCCCTCATATGTGTTACAGTAGACCAAAATCAGCACAGGTGTGTGTGTGTGAGTGTGAGTGTGTGTGTGTGTGTGCGTGCGTGTTTTCAATTACTAACTTTTTTTTTTCATTTTTAGGAATAGTAATTTCACCTCATCAGTGACACAGGTAAGCTCTAAATGTATATGTTCTTGAGGGGGGCTATGGGGAAGTAAGCGGGGGGCAGGGGAAGGGGCAGTTAGCATGTTAGCATTAGCCAGTAACTCTTGATAGCCCCTTGTGGGACACGTGTGGTACCTGGGGGCATTCATGATAGTGTTATCATGACAGGGCAGGTTTAATGAGTTGGCCTGTGTTAACACATTCACTGCCAGCAGTTTTGTTTTTACTGTAGGTAGCTTCTGCCAAGTTTTTTTTTGAGGATTCTGGCTCATCTTTCAAGAGCCGAGGATTATTTTCTGCTAGGATTTTGTGAATACAAAATATCTCAAAAGAACTAATAGAATGTGTGCTTTCTCTGTCTAAAATAGTTAGGTTGTAGAGTTAGTAGTTATGGAGGCATTAGCAGTTGAATACAGCATGGTTTCAGCGTCTGAAAATTTAAGCTGAGATAAATGGCTTTTTGTGAAATTCGATAGAACAGTCACTTTAACCATTTATTTTTGGCATCAGTAAGACGTCAGACATCTAAACAATAGTTTTGAACAGTCATTTACTCCATAACAGCAGGAAACCCCCCTCTCCTTCAAACTCCTCCCTCCGTGGGCGTTCTCCTCCTCCCTCCTTTGCTCTGCAGCGGGTGTGTCACAAGCGAGTTGCTGCTGCCTGTCTGCTGCCTGGCTGCCCCTCGTCGGGCGAGTCTGGATGGGCTCGCTCGTTTCTTGGGGTTTCGGTTGAGAGCTTTGATGAAGCTTTTGCGATTCTGGGCTTATTTATGCTGCGTGTTTCAAAGTGTGCACCCAGTCTATGTTTGGAACCCCCCACCGTTGTGCGCCACCGAAAGCGTTTTCACCAAACCATTCTACAGTATGAGAATGGTTTCCTCGCGCTTTCCCCTGCAGTTTTGGCTCGGCTTTTTCTACTCTGGAGAGCACTGTCGCCACTTAGTGGGTCGGTGGAATGGGTTGTACACGTTCGGTGGCTCTCATATTTTTATAGGAGATGTAAAAGGGTTAGATCCACGTCCCACCGTCAAAAAAAAAACGGCAGTCAACCGTTGGTTTCTGCTTGACGAGATATCTCGTCCACGGCAGTGAACGTGTTAAACATGAGTTAGTTATTTCTTTTCATTTATTCTACAGTCATGAAGCCCAAAGAAGCCGTCCATGCCCCCTCCCCGGGTGCAAAGAGAAGGGCAAAGTCTTCTCTGTCCTATCCAAGCACCTCAAGGAGACCCACAGAATCAGGAATGAGCAGGAGAGGGACATCCTAAACAAGCACGCCACAGGATGCCTTATCCTGGCCGGGGAGAGATGCCCAGTCCCAGGGACACCTTGCTTCCTGATTTCTGTCAGAAGCATTTGTGTTAGAGTTCTCTTTTCCTGGATCTCCTGTTGTTTAGATCAACCAATTTAAATCACTCAGGTAACTCCTTACTTGATAAGTTATTATATTGTGTGGCACTTTACGGACTCTTTGGGCACTTTAATGCTGCTAGAATAATGAAAAATATGTTTGGTAGTACTGGTGTGTGGGCCTGTCTAGGCCCTGGATGGTTGGTACTGAGATACTCTTTTAAACCACACTCTTCATGGGGTATTATAATTCATTCTGTCTTGTATATTATTCCTGGGATGTAGATTTAGGCTGTGGAAACACGGCTCACGACCCCTGAGCTGCAAAATTGATTGTAAAGCCAAAACTTAGAGGCGCTATTTGGCTATGGAGCAAGAAGCCATGATTGATCATCATGGCGGGCCTGGCATCTTTGAGTCTGTCTTGTGATTAAAGGGTGAAACAGACAATGATTACATGTTGGTATCACAACTGACGAGTTTGCTCTAAAATTTTAGACATTATGGATAGTGTATGTCAGAACTAATAACCTACTTGGTGATATTGACGATAGCCTATGTAGGATGTTGGTGTAGGGTTGGTTTATGGGGTCTCACTTCTTCTGTCTTTTTAAGTTCTGGTGGAGTTCCCTCCTTTTTGTAATTTTGTGTAAGATTGTTGAAGATTGTTCTGGAACTTCTCCTACACCCTCTTCCGGCTTAAACCACGTGGGTGATGGTTTTCACCATTTCATCTCCTTTCTCAACTTTAGAAGATGGGCCTTGTGTCTTGGTGGTTGTTCTTTGCACCTGGTAATCATTAAACTTGGATGTAATTAAATATGGATTTGACCTCTGTATGAGAGTCTAACTCCGGCTTTCTTTTTGTCCCCCTTCTTGACAAGGATGACCACGCGGTATACTCCTGCATTATTCAGACTAGAATGGCGCCCAGTCAAACCACCGAACAGGTGTACATTAAAAGATTGAGATCCATTGAGGTGCTTATCCGTGCCGCCGACTAGGGCTGTCAATCTCCCTCTATAATCAAATTCGAATTTCAGTGCTTTATACATTTTAATATTCGAATTATATTCGAATATTTTAATTAATTTTTAATTGAATTAAAAAAAAAAAAAAAAAAAAAAAAATTGGTCTGAGTGAATTGTTGTCTTCTCTTATGTTATGTTCTGATTCTAAATATAGCTGAATATTTGGGTTTGACCATGTTCCTTGTACAATGTACATACATTCATTGCATTAGAAAATAGGTCAGATAACCAGAGCTTAGTTAATATTCATCAGTGATGTATTGGTGCTGTCTGAAATGCTAAAATAAAATAATTGATAATAAAAAAAGACACAGCCTTTGTTTGAGCTCCTTATCAATAAACAAATAAGTAAACTTTGCCAAAACAACAATGAGCCATGAACAAAAAAAAATCAGTCACGTATTGCACTTAAGAGCTACATGTTTACATTCAGTATAGCAGCTTCAACAGTCAACTTCAGTTAACAATGAATTAACATACATTTTAAGAGCTACAGGTAGGTTTACATCAGTATAGCAGCTTCAACAGTCAACTTCAGTTAACACTCTTTTCTTCAAGTATGTTGTCAGAACTTGTCACTGTTCTAGTGTTCTAAAAAAAAAAAAAAAAAAAAAAAAAATTAAAAAATTAAAAATTAAATATTCGTTTTAAAAAAATAATAATAATCGAATTTCGTTCATAATTATTAAATTCGAATAATATTCGAATATCAAAATTCGTTTCAACAGCCCTACCGCCGACCAGGGCAGGTCGTGGGAGGCCCAACAGGTGGCCCTCAAATGGCTCAATGGGCGATATGCAACGGGTGTGGCTTTCAGCATTTGCCCGGCTGGACACGGTCAGAAGGCCATAATGGGAATGTGGAACCCTCAGCTCCTCCTCCTCCCGTGCAGGACAAAGAGAGACTGGTCGACGTTGACCTTCTGTTTTCGGCAGAAAAATAGGACTCTTTCCTATTAACTCATTGAGTGCCAAGGACGGACATGTTCGTCATTTCAAATAGTAACGTAGAGTGCCAAGGACGGACATGTTCGTCAATTGCGTTTTTTGACGGTGGGGCGTCGATCAAAGCCTTCTGCCTCTGATGTACAAATATTATAGCTATTGGATGTATCTAACCTATTTTACAGAACCCTTAGGTGGCGACAGTGCTCTCCACATAACAGAAAGGCAAGGAAAAAACAAAGAAGAAGTCGTTATGGAAACGGAAATCGCATCGCATCCGTATGCATCGATATGCTGAAGCACGTTACTGCAGCTGTGCCTGCAGCAGCCAATCTGCTCCCACAATTGAGCCGCTCCGTGTCGGTTGCGACAGCAAATCCGCACATCCACACCGTGGAGTTGTTATTATGCTCAACTGGAAGCATCGTTGCCGGTGACAAACACACGCGGAACGCTGTAAAAAAGCCTGGCTGTCCGCACCCTTCACTGTGCGCACAGCAAACTCAGCAGAGAGCCACCACAGACAGGAGGAGGAGTGTGCAGTTGAGGCGAGGCGAGGCGGGGCGGGGCGGGGCGGGGGGGGGGGTGGGCACGCAGAGCAGCACGCAACACCCAGACAGACCCAGGCAGCAGGACAGGATTGACAAACGCAAGCCAGAATATCCGATGCCCACCAGCAGCAAATCAAAACCAGCAAGAAGCTGCAACCAGCAGCGCACGCAGGGGCCAGCGCTGCTGGTTGTAGCTAAAAATATTATTCTGCCAAACAAAATTCCCTGGCCTAAACTGTTTTATTGAAGGAAATTATTTTTGAGGTGTGACTACATTAGAAAAGATTAGCTTCAGAGTCAGTGATGTGCTTGAAATGATTAATTTCACAAAAGGCCAATTATCTCAGCTTCTAGAAAAAAATTGCTATTTTTGGATGAATCAAGCTATCTTCTCCGGCTCATAACTAAAGAACGGAAAATGGGATCAATAAACTTTTTTTTGCAGATGATAGAATAGAGTCTCATCGTTCTTTGTGCGTGTTCAGTGTTTACATAGTAATATCACACAATATTCTGTGGGCCTCGAGAAATCACTGAAAACGCTCTGAAACTCTGGCACTGGGAGCGTCCGTTCTCCAAAAGTGGCTGGCACTCAATGAGTTAATAACAACCAAGTGAATAACTATAATTATTTTTTTATTTGTGTGCTTCTTCTTATGTGTGCTCCGTTGGTGGAGGTGCTATCTGACCTTGTCAGACATACCAAAATAAATATGTCTTTTTTGGTACTCAGTGTGTGGTAGTGCTTCCTTGAAGGAGGGGTTGACTTTGGGAGATTTCTTGACACTCACAGAGTTTTGTTACTGTAACCTTTGGGAGATGACCAGTGGGGACCTCTACAGTCCTCCTAGGGTCGTGAATAGAGACCCAGTCATGAAAAAGTCTTCATATTCTGAACCTTTTTGATATTTTTCTACATTCATTAACTGAAACAACAAAAAATAAACTAACACACCGGGCCGGGTCTCAGATTTCTAATAATAGATGGGTCCAATCCAACCCGGCACAAATGTCCCGGGTCCATTAGGATCCGGGGCCATGATTAGCTCCCGGGGGGTACCACATTTGAGTGGCATTAACTCATTCATGGCCAAATACGTCTTTAACGTCTTATCAGGAATGTGCCTCCCCGCCAAATACGTGTTTGACGTGTTTTTGTTTTTATTCGTGTTTAGCGTAGTTCAAAGACTTCCCCAGCCTGTGACATGGTATCAGGTCCCTGGCCTCAAAGGCAAGCCGACAACACGTGAACAAACAACTACGCAGCTGTTGTTTTGAAATGGAGGAGGAGGAAATAACAGAAAACGGAGAAACGCTTCCTTGTTGCAGAGAGGAGAAACGCCATTGAAACGCCCCTCGGCGCGCTGCACGAGCTGGTCGCCTTGCTGCAGGGCAGCGAACATGGATGAGTTGTTCGCGGTAGTCAAACCTGTGACCAACATGATCGATCCTGGTCCCAAACCCAAGCCGGACCCCGTTCCTGTGTGCCAGCCAGAAAGAGACGAGACGGAGTCACAACTTTGTGAGCAGGAGGGGAACGAGCAGCCTCGCCACAGAAATTGCTTTCTCACAGAGCCAAGCAGCACGGCCACTTTCCATGTCGAGGGCGAGGAAGACTGGACTCCAATGCGACAGGACCCGGATGATCTCGCGGTAAGGAGTGTGTGTGTGTGTGTGTGTGTGTGTGTGTGTGTGTGTGAGAGAGACTACACTGTCTCTCTGCATTCTATGATCGTATAGTTTACTGAGACACTAGTACACTACACTGTCTCTGTACTAAATGTGATTATATAAATAAAGCTTTAAAAAAAATGTAAAAAAAAAATTATATAGAAATTTAAATGTTGCACTGGTTTAAGGTAAATATACATCTGATAAATGCAATGTAATGGAAAATATATATGGCAATTTATAGAAGTTTAAAGAAATTATATCAATTTACAGATGCCAAACATGCGAGTAGTCGCGAAGAGGAGGAAGGAGGACAGGAAGAGGAGGAAGTGGGCCCCGGAGGCCATGCAGCAGGCCTTGGATGAGGTGGCAGCAGGCAGGCTCTCGTGCGGGCAGGCAGCCAAGAGGTTTGGGGTCCCAAAGTCCACCCTGTTTGACCGAGTCAGTGGAAAGGTGGCCTCTGATTGTGCCTATGGTCAGAGGCCACTTCTCACCCCTGAAGATGAATATTCCCTGGTGGAGTACTGTTTGTACTCTGCCAGTCATGGGTTTCCACTGACGAAGCCTCAGGTAGTGGCCCACGGTCTGGCCATATATAACTTCCGCCACCCAGCGGACCAGAGGATCTCACTTGGCCAGACGTGGTGGATAAACTTTAGAGACCGGCAGGTGGGTGCTACACATTGGTGGTGGATGAGTTGAGTTCCCTCCCCTGATGTGTGAAGCGTTTTGAGTGTCTAGAAAGGCGCTATATAAATCCAATCTATTGTTGTTATTATTATTAGAAACAACACCTCACTGCCCGGACCCCAGACATCATCGACCGTGGGAGGGCAGCCTGTGCAAGGAGGGGGCCCATCGACGAGTATTTCAGGTAGGGTATGCATGGTATATTGGCAAATCATATCGACATCAGCTGATGTTAGCCATTTTTTTATATATCGTATTTGTCTGAAGAAATGTTAATATTGGTTATTAATATCGGCCATAATTTTCATATTGGTGCATCCGTAACTTCAGGCTCCTCACGGCTACCCTGGAGGAGCACGGGTTGAGGGAGAAGCCCCGTCAAATCTACAACTGTGATGAGACGGGGTTTCAGCTGGACTCCACAAGACGGAAGGTCATGGTGGGACGAGGGACAAAACATGCATACAGGTAGGTTTACAAAAAAAACAATCTAAATATCATTGTTGAGGCATATTTTAATGTTATCCATAATACAATGTATTTATTGTCCACCACTAGGCAGGCCCAGGGGACCAGGGAATACATCACGGTCCTGGCCTGCCTCAATGCGGCTGGGGAGGATGTCCCCCCTTTTATCATCTACAAGGGGGGATATCCAGGGGGCCCCTATAACCGGGAAGGGGTCCCCAACGCCCTCTATGGGAAGTCCAAGGCGGGGTACATGGACGGTGAACTGTTTAGGGAGTGGTTTGTCGGGCACTTCCTGAAGTACGCCACCAAGGAGCGCCCGCTGCTGCTCATCATGGACGGTCACCAGTCCCACCTGAGCCCAGAGCTGGTCCCGGCGGCACAGGGGGCGGGGGTCATACTCCTGTGCCTGCCACCACACACTTCTCACATCCTGCAGCCTCTGGATGTGAGTTTCTTTGGACCCTTGAAGGCAGATTTCTCTGGGCTTGCGGGAGATCTGTCGGCTATGAGCTACTCTTTCTTGGTCTCCAAGAAAGAGTTTTCAAGGGTCCTTAGGGGCTCATACCAGAGGCTTGTGGATCGGAGAGTGGTGGTGGCTGGGTACAGGAAGTGTGGCCTCTTCCCTCTGGACCCGACGGCCATTGACTGGTCTCGGGTCATGCCGTCCGGGCCGCGGCGTGGGACCGACGGAGCAGCACCACCAGCTCCGCCGCCCGCAGCACCACCAGCTCCGCCGCCCGCACCAACATCCTCCTGGGCCGTGCCTGCTGCTGCCCACCCTCCCCCATCCACAGTTGCCCCACCTGTCCCAGCTACCCTTGCCCCAAGTCACCCTGTCTCCCCCCGCCCTCAGAGCGCACCACCTCACCCACCTACACCTGCCCATCCCTATCTTTCCCACCCCCTGGTAGCAGCAGGCCGGATACCACAGGACCTGGCCCACCTCCTGGCCGAGATAAACTACTCTAAGAACACCGGCAAGGTCAGGAGGAACCTCACCAAGGCCAGGATCCTGACGGCCCAGGAGATGTTTGACGCCATCGAGCAGGCAGAGGACCGTGCTGCGAGGCTGGAGGCCCAAGCTCTGGCCAGAAGGGACCGTCAGCAGCAGCGGGCCGAAGACACGTGCCCGGCAACCACTCCATCTGCCCCGCCTTGCGGCTCCCAGAGCCCCAGCCGCAGAGTGCCCCTCGCTCCCACCACCAGCTCCGGCCATCCCATCGCCGGTCCCTCAACCCCCTTGGCCCCCTCTTGTACCTCCCACGGTCCGCGGCTGCCTGCCCACAGTGGCACCACACCATCGTCGACCATCACGAGCCTGCCTGCTGTCGACCATCCCCCATCTGCTAATGGTATTTGCTTTTGATTTAATTTAAATATTGAAATTTTAAAATGACCATGATGCATTCACATTATTGGGAGTCTGTATTTTCATGTATTAATATCAAATATTATTTTTCTGTCAGAGCCTTCAACATCACGACATGGCCTCCGGGGGTCCCAGATTTCCTCCTCTTCCTCTCAAAGTAAACTTTATATAATCTGTAAAAACAAACAACATTTTAACATGTTAGTGGCATTAGACTTGATGAAGAATAAACCAGACATGTCTAAGTTTTCTCTTATTTTTACAGACCCCAACCAGGAGTCCTTGCCGTCCAGCTCCTCGTCCGCTGGACCCACGACTATCCACCGGTATTGTACTCCATGTTGACTGTCTTTACATGTCAGCACATGATAACCAGACAATTTTCTTCTTCTTCTTATTTTTTTGTTATTATATTTTTGTGTGTTTGAGTAGGTCACACCGCTGTTGAAAGAAGTCCGGACCCGGAAGCTTGGCGGTGTGTCCGGTGTTTTAATGCAGACCCTCCAGAAGCCATGGAGGGAGTGGTGTCGTGGGTCCAGTGTGACAACTGCCACCTATGGTTCCATACCAGTTGTGCCGGGTGGGACGAGGAGCTGGACGACGATGATGCAATGTTTATGTGTTGTTATTGTCTTGCAGACTGATTTTTTTTTTTACACGTTTATTTGTCCTGTCTATTTTATGTTAAGTTAATTTATTTTATTTCACCAGGTGTGGAAAATAAAAAAATGTATGTGCACTCCAGGGAGTATCAAACAGGTGTTGTTTATTTGTTTTAAGAATGGCATTTACCTGTTTTTGCAAATGAATTCATTCTTCATATATATGAGTGTCATTGCTTGATTTAATGCATCAACTGGTATTTTTTTGTAAAGTGATCAAACCATATCAACCTTGAGTAAAAAAAAAAAAAAAACACATCCAGGCCAGCAGGTGGCAATAATGCAGCAAAATGGGACTCAGCGACCACTACAAGCCACTCTTTGTTGACGATTACTGGCTTGCTAACCACTGGCTTGCTAGTCTCGCTAGCCAGCCTCTCTTCCTTTCCGTCAGAGAGAGAGGCTGGCTAGCGAGACTACTGGCTTGCTAACCACCAGAGCCGCAGAGTGAGCTGTCCGTAACAGGACAAGAGCAGCTTCCAGTTAAGACGCCAGCGGTAGCGTCCTTTCCCCGACTCTGGTAAATCAAAGACACAACTAAAATAAATTATTTCAACGCTATGTTGCTAGAAATAAGTTCTACTTAACGTTTTCGCCGTTAAACTACACGGAAACATGACATGATCATTGTAGCAGTGTTTGAAGCACAATTTTAACAGGAGTTTTGTAAAAATATTGTCCGTTGCAGGACACGCTTCTGTTAGCATCTTTTCGAAAATTCGTCCAGATGATCATTTCTCATAAATATCTGCATCTGCTCCACGTAACAGTTATCTGTCCCTAGGTCTGATCGAATTCGGGTAGCAGTCCCATTCCTTGATACTACTTCATCAATAAAGTATCCAGCGATGACCTTGGGGGATCACTACTTGTAGAGTATGCATTAACCATATCATCATTCGTGAAAACACCATTGATGCAGATCCCATATGGTTTGAGTTTATCATAGGAATCTACATGATATAAAAAGTTAGGGCCTGGATTCTGATACAAACGTCGCCGAAGGCGATTGCGGCGCCTCAGTTGCACTCCGTGGGGATGCAGTATTTTCATCAATTGTCTGATTGTCTCTTGAGTCACCGCGCAGCCAGCCTGAATGCATTTCAGATGCATCATCTTGTATCCGTGGAGCATGCCATATTGGTCCAACTGATCCTGGAGAAAGGCCACAATGTTCAGCAGATCAGAATCCCAGCAAGCAAAATTACGACATGATAACGTTGTGATGACGTCTTTCAGTGACATCCAGGACGTGGCCAAATCACAGCCGGTTTGGGGATGATTTAGATGTCTACGCGGGAACGTCAAGCTGACGTTGAAATATGACATTACCATGAATGGGCATGTTCAGTTATTCTGCTATGTACACAGTGTATATTCAGCAGCTTTATACATAAGGCTATAATTATGTCCAGATTAACTCATTCTCTGCCAAAGACGTACTCGGACGTACTTTTTACAATGGCGTTCTGTGCGAAAGACGTACTCGGACGTACTTTCATGTTTTGGCTGTTTACATTACATCAGACACTTTCCCAGCCTGTGACATTGTTTCAAGTCAAACTGATAAAAGCAACCCGCTAGTTTAGTATTTATGGGTGGAGCCTGTGGTCGAAACAGAGTCCGATTCAGAGTTCTCGGATGGCGACGATGGCGAGGAAGACGCCAGCGTTTTTGTTGTTGCTACGAAGGCTCCCCTTCACAGCGTTCTGACACGGATGAATCGGAGGAGGAGAAATGGGTGCCACTTGGAGCGATGACGATGGTAAAAAGTAGCCTATTTTTTGTATCGCGTTTGAGATGAAATAATCACACACAACATTCGAGTATAATTGTCACGCATTGTTTATAACTTATGCCGCTGGCATGACTCGCTTCACGTTTCCTCTTGCCAGCTTGCCAGCTTGAGAGCTCTGTCACACTCAAGGGAAGGGGAATCACATGGATACGTCAAACGCGTCAAACCGTGTCACACACCCGTCCCCAGCAACCAAGGCGAAACATGTGTCACATAAACATTTCAAAGTTTACAGCACTAACGTAGCTATTGTGTGATCTTCTGTGCTAACGTTAGTTATGAGAGGTAACGTGACAGCAGGTAACGTTACAGCACTCGTTATTCCTGTGTGTGTGTGTGTGTGTGTGTGAGAGAGAGAGAGAGAGAGAGAGAGAGAGAGAGAGAGAGAGAGAGAGAGAGAGAGAGAGAGAGAGAGAGAGTGTGTGAGTGTGACCACAAGGGTTCGTTCCATTTGTTTATGCTTTTATCAAGCTAAGCTAAAAATCCACATGGCAACTGTAAAATACATTCTCTTATTTTTTATTTATTTATTTGGGAAAACAAATACTGTATATGTCTGATGTGTCACTGAGGCAAAAAATAAAAGGCTCAAAAGAGAGTTCTGCTTGAAACGGTGTCATTCACTAAAAACCTATTTTTCTCCTATTTCTGTTACAAAGGAGGGCATTTTTAGTGAAAACAAGCTAACTTCCACTGCTTGTAACTAAACAAGGAAACATGGTCGGGTTTCAGTTTTTTACAAGGGGTAAGAAGAGAGTCTCTGCTTTATTGTGAGATATGTTGTGTAATTTTATTCCTAGCACAGAATATTCTGTGGGTCCTGGAAGATCAGGAAATATGCTCAAAATCCTGGCACTGGGAGCACACAGACCGAAATGACCCTGGCAGAGAATGAGTTAACAATTTATGCTACAGTTTCAAAAAATATAATACTGCCCCCAGTGGGATTTGAACTCGGGATCTACAATTTACCGGCCTGCTATTCTACCACTACCACTACGCTATCCGTTTGCTGAAATAATCCGCTGTAGTTGGAGTAATATGGCCTACCGTTTCAAAACATGAACCCCTTGTTCTTTTTATAGCGGTATAACATCCATGAAGTTGGGACAGTTTTAATAAAAACGAAAGCTAATTTAATTCAAACCTTAATCTCGAAGAATCAATCAAGAATAACGTTTATCCAGTGCTCCTGCACACACAGGCTATACGAGACATGAATATAGCCTATACCGTAGGATTATGGCAGAAACTATTTTGTTTTTTGTTTTTTTTAACGTGGGTCTTTGTGGATCGGACATCACAGTGTAACCAATTACAATCTGTGTAAGCAGAACCCCGAAACACATTAACACCGCTCAATGCTACATTCCAAATTACAACTCATAAATGTATAGTTTACGCCTCTCTTTCAAAACAATCTGGCAACAAGATATGCAAGTGAGACAATTGCAGGATTCCCCCGCAATTAATCTCCTCGTAGTCCGACCTCCACGAATAAATAGTTTGTTAATCAGGGCAGATTGCACATGCAAGTGCTGATCACCCGGATTTTGGATAAATAAATAGCCCAGGCTGAGAAATACGTGATTGATTGCAACCATTTAGTTATCCTCATGAGTATTTCAGTGGTGAGTGCAATTAGTTGGATAGTGATACAGTGATAATCTGGGCCTGATCTGACGTCATGATATGACTTGAGCTGGCCTTAATTGGGCTCTCTCGATTCGTCCGGGTCCGTCCTTGCTTGCTGGGATGGGCTTTCCGTCTGACCAACCGCAAAGTCCTGAGGTGCCGGCGCAAACTCGACAGACAGACATCTATATGACTTAAAGACATGAGTATCTCTCAATGTCTCAAACCCAAAATAAAGTAAAACTGGATTAAACTAGACAGGGACATGTTTACTTCCCTGCAATCGAGCTCGAGAGCCTTCTCTTGTGATTTTAAGATAGCCTTTTTTTTGTTTTTTTACTTAACTCGTTAATTCAGAAAAACAGGACTGAATTTATTCTTTTAAATATTATCTCGTTAATTCAGAAAAACAGAGCTGAAAATAATTATTTTGTGAAAATGTATCTCATTAATTCAGAAAAACAGGGCAAATATTTTCTTTTCAAGTGAATGCAATTCGCCACCGTAGAAAATGGCACAGAAAACAAAACGAAAACTAAAGTACGACCCCAAATTACAGAAATGCCGATTCGCACAGGATTAATATTATCAGAGCACCTCTGTGTTTGGCGAAATATGGTAGGTAATTTGCGGTGGAATTATTACTTGGCAAATTACGGACATGACTGATTCGGGATTAATATCACAGAGAACCTCCGCAATTATTACAAATCACGAGAGGTCCTCAGATAATACTTATCCTGTTGTTGAGTTGATGTTGATGTTGAAATATTGCATAAGATGAATGAAACTGATATCAAACAGATTGTCTGATTTCTCAAGATACAGTATGGCACACAAATCTAGTGTATCCTTTTGGATGAACTTGACTACTGGATACCCTCCCTATATTTTGTCATTGTTGCGGCTGCTTTGCAGTCGAGAGATACTGTACTACTTGCGAACCATTCGCTAATTGGAAATACGATGTACAAATAAAACTGGTGTATAAAAAGCATGGGATGAACTTGTTCAGATTTTTTTTTGGGCATTTTACAGTATTATTAGATTAGAAAGTGTTTCCCAGAAAATTGATATTTCCGTCTATATTAAGGCCTTATTTAAAGAAGGCTTCAGAATATAACCATATTTTGGCATTCTGGTTGTTTTGGAGGGTAGGGACATTAGCTTTCGACCATGTGTACAAGTATTATGTAAATACAACCAGTAGGTAGAAATTGACTTGGAATCAAGTTGATAATCCCTCTTTCAGGGAAGGCTTTTTTGCACTGTTTAACTCATTGAGTGCCAGCCACTTTTGGAGAACGGAAGCTCCCAGTGCCAGAGTTTCAGAGCGTTTTCAGTGATTTCTCGAGGCCCACAGAATATTGTGTGATATTACTATGTAAACACCGAATACGCACAAAGAACGAGGAGACTCTCTTATATCATCTGCAAAAAAAAGTTTATTGATCCCATTTTCCGTTCTTCAGTTATGAGCCGGAGAAGATAGGCTGTTTTGAGCAAAAAGACAGGTTTCAAATTATAAGCTGAGATATTCAGCCTTTTGTGAAATGCAGCATTTCAAGCACATTCACTGACGCTAGCTAATATTTTCTGATGTAGTGACGTGGTGTAGTTCTGTGGAGCCTGCGTGCCCCACCCCCCTCTCCCCGCCTCAGCTGCAAACTCCTCCCCACACGCACCCAGTCTATTTTCGGAGCCTCCGTTTTTGCGCCGGGCGGCTCCCAGCGCAACAAGGAAATGCCAAACAGGACTGCAGGGATAGGTTTGGCCCTTCGGCGTCGGGTGCTGCCTTTCTGGCGGGTAATCGTGTGGAGAAACTATATGCAGTATGCAGACAGACAGACAGAGGCAGAGGAGCTCAGTTGTGTGCGCGGATTGACTGATGTTCGCAGCCCGACGTCAGCTGCAGACAGAGCAATATATATGGCTCTGGCTGCAGCATGCATCGGCTTCTCTTTGATCACGGCTTTTTGCTGCAGTTTTCCGGACCTTTCTGTAATCTGGAGAGCACTGTCGCCACCTATGGGTCTGTAAAATAGGTTATACACACCCAATAGCTACAATATTTGTACAGGAGATGCAGAAGGCTTTGATCCACGTCCCACCGTCAAAAAACGCAATTGACGAACATACTCGTCCTTGGCACTCTATGTTACTAAACCAATTGACGAACATACTCGTCCATGGCACTCAATGAGTTAAAGACGTTTTTTTTTTTTTTTTTTGCTGAAACGACTAGTCGACTACTAAGCACAGTGTCGACTAGTGGTTTTACTAGTCGACCAGTCTGTGAATGCCCTAGTCTCCACGCCCCTCAAATATGGTCAATTTGACAAATTTGAAGGTTACAGCCTTGTGTGAGCTGTCCTATGGATCCCCTGCTGTGTCCCTCGTCCCTGCGGGTCACGAACCCCATCTTGACCCCCTGCGTCCACCCGAGGGTCTCGAACCCCATCTTGACCCCCTGCATCCAGCCCGAGGCCCGCATGCCGCAGGTTGAGACTCCCAAGGGACCTACAGGCAGTGAGGGGCCCAGCCTGGGTGTTGCAGCCTAAGTATGCTTAATATTTATTTGCTCTTTGGCCGCCATTTTGAAACGCTGACTGGGATGTGCACCAAATCAACCACATGTACTCGCATGGCCGCCACCTATAACACACTAGAAGATGAGAGCGCTCGCACTCAGCGTTTCAAAATGGCGGCCAGAGAGCAATCAACAGTAGCCCTATCAGGATAGTTTAGGATTGGGCTCCTGTTGATTGATCTTTGGCGTTTGCACGGCGCCCTGGAGTGACAGACACTCAATTTTAAGCACACGTGTACCCACGGCACGCAAGCACACAGCCTGATGTGGCTTTAGGCTGAGGGACGCAGCAGGGGATCAATAGGAGAGCTCACACAAGGTCATAACCTTCAAATTCCTCAAATTGACCATATTTGAGGGGTGCGGAGACACACTTGCTGTAAGCGTAGCTCCACCCACTTCACGGCACAGCCAGGCCACCTTTCGAAGCCTACTCCCTGCAAATCCTAGCCTAAACAGACCTACGCCATGCAAGTTAGGCCCTGACACAGCTGAAATTGTGTCTCAATAACTAATAAATCTATGATTTAACCCAAATGTGACACTGGGCGCCATGGGACACACAGCAGGACACACGGCAGAAGACCCATTCTTGCTACAGGCTAACTACACGACCCACTGTACAATGTCAAACAGTGTTTATGGCCCTCCGTTCAACGAGTGAATTTTACTGAATTGTTCTATGTGACATGGTATGGCGATTTTCTGGACGACAACTTGTTCCAGTGCCCGCCATTTTGAAAGACTAAGTGCGATCTGCACCAAATCAACCACATGTACTCGCATGGCCGCCACCTATAACAAAGTAGTAGAAGTAAGTTCCACTAGATGAAATTTACAATAAATTAAATGGGTAACAGGTAAATACCAGGGGCCGGTTGCACAAAGCACCTTAAGTTTGCTCCTTAAGTATGACACTTAAGGTTTGATTTATCCTCAGCTGAGGAATATACTTAAGGGTGTTGCACAGACATCCTTAAAAGGTATCCTTAGGTAAGGAAAACGCTGAGGCATTTACTGTACTGGAAGAGATTTTACGGCAGTAAAATTCTACTGTTTCCATGGAGACCGTCACGGGCGCGCTTTCTCCGCGGGTCTCGCCATAGATAGACTGTATATTGTCCGCGCGCCTCCGTCTACTTGTGATATCGCCTTGAACAGAATAACAACAAACAAACAAGGCAATGGCAGCAGAACAAAAGAAAAGAAAACCAAACTGGTCAGAGAAGGAAAAGACGATGCTATTGGAGGAATACAATAGGAGAAAAGTGATACTAAAAAGTAAATTTGATCCACTGATTACAGCCAGTAGAAAACAGCGAATGTGGGTGGAAATAACAACGAAAATTAATTCACGAAGTTTGGTCAAAAGGTCCGTCCAAGAGGTCCAAAAAAAATACGACAACTTGTCTGTTCTGGCCAAAAAGGAGATCAGTCATTACAGGAGAGAGTTGAACAAAACTGGTAAGAATAACTTATAACGTAGGCTAGTAGGCTAGAGCCTATAGGCCTATGTGTCGGCGGTTTAAAAGCCTTGGCGTAGCCCTCACATAACGCTACCTAATGTGTGGCTATTATAGCTATGCACAGAATTTATTCCATAATGTAATTTTCCAGGTGGAGGTCCACCTCCAACTCCTCTTTCAAATGAAGCTGTGATGGTAGCGGACATCATTGGCCGGGACTCGCCTACAGTGGTAGGGATTACAGGCGGAGGAGAGAGCGGTGGTCATTTGGAAAGGTAGCCTATCTTCATGATCCTAATTATTAATGATATTACATATAGCATGATAGGCTAGTTAACGAGTAAACATTCTCCAGTTGTCCAGATGAGGACACGACGGAGGAAAGTGATGTGGAAAGCACATCGACTGCCAGGCCTCACAGCGCAGCATCCTCACAGCTGCAGCCCAGGCTGCCCAGCAGCGCATCCAATCATCCAAAGACACCAAAAATGCCCAAGTAAGCAATTGCTTTTTTTTTCTCCTATTCAATTTTCAACAAAAATATCAATCCAAACATAGTCTAGCCTATACTGTAAATAAATATTATTGTTTTTAACTCTAACAAAGTAGCCTATTCAATTAGCTACATAAGTATTGCAGAAGTTATGGCATTCTGAAAACGTTATTATCGCATTATCACTTGTCCCCTCTTTTTTAATTACAGCAACAATGATGGTCCATCGATTCTGATGCTCCAAAGGGAAGTTTTGCTTCTCCAAAAACTGAAATTGGAGCTTCAACTTGACAACTTGGCTGTAGAGAAAGTCAACTTGGAAATGCAGAATATTTTGCTCCAACACAAATTGGGCAAGATCTCTGTTACTCTGGATGATGAGCACTGAGCTTGAACGTTTGCTAAGACAAAGTTTAGAAGTGCAAAACAAAGATGTTTATTAATTTATTATTTATTTATTTACAGGTGATGAGTTGTTTATGATGAGAATGCCCGAAATGAACCAAACTACCATAACAAAAGAATAGATAGGCCATGTATGCAGTTCATAACAAATAAATGAATAGGCCTAAATTAAGTAGTATTACTATTTGTATTTATTACTGTCCGGGCATTATGTTTCAATCACAAATAAATGTATTATTTATTGCATTCATTCTTGGAGTCAGACATTCTTTCTTTATAGCAATTTATTTTAACTGAAGAAATTGTTCACTATGGTGTCAGTCTCGCATAATGTAACCATTGTTCTCAGCTCCTTCCTCTCCATCCTCCTCGTCGGCCTCTTCAGGGGTCTCATCTTGACCATCCTCGTCAGCGAAGAAGTCCTTGGACAGATTGAACAGCACCACACAAGCAAGAATGATCTTGCATGCTCTGCCCGGCTCCACACGCAGCTCGCCATGCAGGCAGTGAAAGCGGCGTTTCAACTGGCCGTTGACTCGCTCGATGATCGCCCTTGTCTTGCAAAGACTGGAGTTGTAGTTCTCCTGTTGTGTGGGGAGACAGAGGGAGGGGGCCGCATGATGGTACTATAAATTATTATCAATTAAAAAAGTATGCCTATTTATATGTAGTCTATATTAGGCTACATGCAGGCTAAATAAATTACCATATCACTATATAGGCCTACTCTAATATGTCACACACACACACACACACACACACACACACACACACACACACACATTAGCCTATAAATTAAGGTCAAGCAATGTGATAGGCTAGACTAGAGAAAACCGTGTTGGCAGACAGACAGGCTGAACTTTTTTACAGCGGGATCTTCACCAAACCCCCTGTTTTCGCTCTATACAGCAATGTAGGCTATAGCCTACTACAACTTGGATAGACTATAGACCACTTGCCTGGGATCTGTTGGCAGGATTTCTGAATGGTGTCATTAGCCATGAACGACATGGATATCCACTGTCACCCAGAAGGATGCCTTTGTGCCTCCCCTCCTCAAACTCCCTTGCCAGGCTGCTCTCATCCAGTATCCGAGCATCATGTGTACTGCCAGGCCATTGTGCGACAACGTTGGTTATTATGTTTTCATGATTGCAAACTAACTGGACATTGATTGAGTGTTGATTTTTTCTGTTCACAAATTGGTCTTCATATTGTACGGGCGCTTGAATCCGAACGTGAGTGCCGTCTATCACTCCACACACTTTTGGGAAGCCGGCAACATTGAAGAAGTGCGCCGCTATCTCATCCTCCTCCTGCTTTGATGGGAACTTCACTACGGTGTTCAGCAGACGGGCAAGGGCACGTGAAACACGGTGAATAACACGGCACACTGTTGACCTGTGGACATGGACTATCTCGCCGATGACAGACTGAAAGGAGCCCGTGGCATAAAACCGCAGAGCAATCATTACTTGCAGGGGAGCTGGGAGAGCACAGCTGCGGAAAGTTGGGTGGTCCAATTCGAGACGCTCGGACAAATTATAAATGGACTGACGGTCAAATCTATAATGTAAAATCAACTGCTCATCATTAAGTGTATCCATTGGGTTCTCCCGGTCTCGGAACACTCTTCTCGGGATGCGTTCATTTTCTTCATGTATCGCCATAAACTCAGCCATGTTGCGGTTAAGGTAGAGCCAGAGGTACCTTAGTTTTTTTTCCTTACTTTGGTTGCTAAGGTATTTTGTGCAACAGTTAACACTTTCAGTGCCACGGCCCTTGGGCAAAAGGTTGCTTGCTGTGCCACATAGGCCGCAATGCATTTTAAAACAGTCATATAATTTTTTTAATAATTACTATGTAAACACTGAACACGCACAAATAACGATGAGACTCTCTTCTATCACCTGCAAAAAAAAGTTTATTGATCCCATTTTCCGTTCTTTAGTTATGAGCCGGAGAAGATAGCCTGATTGAACGAAAAACATACCTTTTTTTCTACGAGCTGAGATAACGAGCCTTTTGTGAAATTAAACATTTCAAGCACATCTCTGACTCTGAAGCTAATTTTCTGATGTCTGGGTCTGTCTGGGTGAAGTGTATGCTGCTCTGCTGCTCTGCGTGCTCCCCCCCCCCCCCCCCCTCAACTGCACACGCCTCCTGGGTGTGTCTTATGTGCCTGGTGGCTCTCAGTCTCTGCTGAGTTTGCTGCGCACACACAGTGAATGGTGCGCGATATTCAGCTTTTTGGTTCCGCGTGTGTTTGTCACGGGCTGGCATGCTTCCAGTTCGGAATAATAATGCTGATTATGTCAATGTGCTGTTGCAGCGTACATGAAGGTGCTCAGTTGTGACAGCGGATGCTGCTGCTCTGGGCACAGCTGGCGTTGTGCTCGTTGTGCTTCTGCACGTCGATGCATACGGACGGATGCGATGCGATTTCCTCCTTTTTCCCAGTGACTATTTCTGTGTGTTTGGCTCCTTTTTCTCTGATCAGGAGAGTGCTGTCGCCACCTAATGGGTTTGTAAAATAGGTTATCGACCTCCAATAGCTACAATATTGTTAGAGGCGACGTAAGAAGCTTAGATCGACACCCCCCCGTCAAAAAAACAATTTGGAGTTATGACGCCATTTGGCGTCGCTGGCACTGTACGGTAAATTTCTAATGACGCCATATGGCGTCGCTGGCACTGAACGTGTTAAGGAGCTTCTTAAGTATTAAGAGCAAGATAAGGAGCAAACCTTAAATACTTGAGCAAAAATGTTAAGGAGACCTTGAGGAGAAGACTTAAGGTTGTTTTGTGCAACAGACTTTATTTTAAGGAAACCTTAACTCCGACTTTAAGGAAAATCTTAACTTAAGGTGCTTTGTGCAACCGGGCCCAGGTAACTAAGTGCAATTTTGTTGATAGACACACACACATACACACACACACACACACACACACACACACACACACACACACACACACACACACACACACACAACTCAACTCCGGTCCATTAGGACAACTTTGTCCCAAACTGCCATCGGTGTGTGGGGGATTATGGGGATGATGTTTTGAACCTCCATTTTCTACCCAAAATACAGAGTTGGCTGCAGAAATAGTTTTTTTTTCTTTAGTTTCAAGTCTTGACATATCAGTGGGGACTGAGTTACCATGTTTTGGTTTGCATTTCTCTCAAAGATACAAACTTAAGAGTGGTGTTATAGCATGTTATATGCATTTACTCTTTTCTTATCTCATCATAGATACAGACTCATGGGTGATGTTAGCTTGTTTTCATGATAGTGTTAGCATGACAGGGCAGGTGTAGAGTGAGCAACCTAGACAGCAATATCGAGGTATGGTGAGCGGGGAAAGTCTTTGGGGTGGGAGGCCAAATGCCATATATCCATTCACACATTCTTTACAGAAGTGGAAGTAGAGTTACTTGTGTAAATCAGTCCCCGCTGTTGACAATGTCATCAGTGATGTCACTGGTGATGAGGTGCAGGATACATGTGTGTGTTCACTTAGCTAATATACCTACCTTAAACCAGGATACGTGTGTGTGTGTGTGTGTGTGTGTGTGTGTGTGTGTGTGTGTGTGTGTGTGTGTGTGTGTGTGTGCGTGTGTGTGTGTTACAGTGTAAGTGAGTGTTTCTGATTCTTTATTGGTGGGCTCAGTCAGTTGGACTCAGTTGGATCAGTGACAGGTAACAAACTCTCTTGGTCAGGTTATTTCTCCAGAAAAACACCTAAATTGCACAATATTGCTCAATAGTGATTAATAATAGAATACTATTTGTAATCATTTGTAATTATCATTTGTAATCATTTGTAATCAATCAATCAATAATTACATTCATATTAATTACACTCCAGATTATGTTTCTA
The DNA here is from genome assembly GCF_964638095.1 of Poromitra crassiceps. Taxonomy (NCBI): domain Eukaryota; kingdom Metazoa; phylum Chordata; class Actinopteri; order Beryciformes; family Melamphaidae; genus Poromitra; species Poromitra crassiceps. The sequence goes on from NC_139642.1 coordinate 436,279, forward strand.
ATTAAATGCAACACCTGATCAAAAGTATCCCAAAGGCAGTGCGAGTTAGAGTGAGTTAGGTGCCCAACCTAGACACATTGACCTCTATCTTCCAACAGGCGCTATCCCTAAATAGCGCTTTGCGCACTGACGACCCCTTTGCACTGACGTCGTGTACTCACGTGCGTGCATGCGTGTGTGTGTGTGTGTGATTTCAATTACTAACTTATTTTTCATTTTTAGGAATACTCATCCCACGTCATCAGTGACACAGGTAAGCTCTAAATGTATATGTTCTGGAGGGGGGCTATGGGGAGGTATGCGGGGGCAGGGGAACGGGCAGTTGACATGTTAGCAATAGCCAGTAACTCTTGATAGCCCCTTGTGGGACACGTGTGGTACCTGGGGGCGTTCATGATGTTAGCATGACAGGGCAGGTGTAATGAGTTGGCCTGTGTTAAACATAAATTAGTTATTTCTTTTCATTTATTTTACAGTCATGAAGCCCAACAGCGCTCGTCCGTGCCCCCTCCCCGGATGCAAGGGGAAAGTATTTGAGGTGCTGTCCAAGCACCTCAAGCATACCCACCGCATCCGCAATACCAGGGAAAGGGACATTCTAAACAAGTATGCCGCAGGATGGCTCATCCTGGCGGGCGAGCAATGCCCCGTGAAAGGCTGCAAGCAGCAGCAGGCCCTCAAAGACCCAAAAAAACATGTTCAGCTCCATTTGGAGTTGACGGAGGCTGAGGGGGAACAGTATATCAAGGAGCTCACCAAAAAGGTTGCACGCGATTTGTTGGTCTCGCTCAGGGCGTCCCAGCCGGACCCTCCAATGTCGACAAGCCTCGACTTGGAGGACGGAGGTGAGGCCGAGGCCGACGGGCCAGGCGACAGCCACGGGTCAGGCCCCAGCCGACAGCCACCGCCCAGCCAGACCCCAGCACCCAGCCAGTCCCGAGCATCCAGCCAGCCCCCAGCACCCAGCCAGTCCCCAGACAGCCCCCAGCCTGGCACATCCGGGGAACCCTCCACCTCCGAGCTTAAGAGGGAGAGCGCCGCTCTGAAGCTGCAAAACGCTGTTCTGAGGCAGGAGGTCAAAATGCTGCGCCTCCAAATACAGGCATACCGGAAGGTGAGTGAAAGGAGACGGGCAAGTTTAAATGTTCTTGATTATCTAAATAGTTATCTTCATCTTTGTTCGTCTTTCCATTTATGTTTCATGTCTACAGAAAGATGCCAGCAGGGCTGCATCTGCGGAGGGTGGGGGGCAGGTGAGAGTCAGGAGGAGGCCTAGGCGACGCCAGCAACCTGTCGAGGTCAGTGGCGGGAGAGGGATTGCTTTAATGCTGCACAGTAATGTATGTATGGTACTTGATTAAGTAACAGGGAGGGGACATTCTTATACTTGCATATTAATTATTTTTTTCTAATTAAATGCAACACCTGGTCAAAAGTATCCGAAAGCCAGTGAGTGATAGTGTGTGGCAGGTCCCCAAACTGGACACATATCCTCATGTGTGTTAAAGTAGCTCAAAGCTAGTACATCTTATACTGCTATAGGTGGCTGATCTGGATATGACGCAAGCACTCCACAATTCATCAAAACTGGTTGAAAGCAAAGAGAGAGGTTCCTAAAACGGTAGGGTGATCTACTGTACTTGATTAAGTAACAGGGAGGGGACATTCATATTAATTACACTCCAGATTATGTTTCTAATTAAATGCAACACCTGATCAAAAGTATCCCAAAGGCAGTGCGAGTTAGAGTGAGTTAGGTGCCCAACCTAGACACATTGACCTCTATCTTCCAACAGACGCTATCCCTAAATAGCGCTTTGCGCACTGACGACCCCTTTGCACTGACGCCGTGTACTCACGTGCGTGCGTGCGTGATTTTAATTACTAACTTTTTTTTCACTTTTAGGAATAATCATCCCACATCATCAGTGACACAGGTAAGCTCTGAATGTATATGTTCTGGAGGGGGGCTATGGGGAGGTACGCGGGGGCAGGGGAACAGGCAGTTGACATGTTAGCAATAGCCAGTAACTCTTGATAGCCCCTTGTGGGACACGTGTGGTACCTGGGGGCATTCATGATGTTAGCATGACAGGGCAGGTGTAATGAGTTGGCCTGTGTTAAACATAAATTAGTTATTTCTTTTCATTTATTTTACAGTCATGAAGCCCAACAGCGCCTGGCCGTGCCCCCTCCCCGGATGCAAGGGCAAAGTATTTGAGGTGCTCTCTAAGCACCTGAAGGGGAAACACTGCATCTGTAACAAACAGGAAAGGGCTATATTAAACAAGCACGCCGGAGGACGGCTCATCCTGGCAGGCGAGCGATGCCCCATTGAAGGCTGCAAACAGCAGCAGGTGTTGCAGGACCCAAAACGACATATTCTGCACCATATGGAGTTGACCGAGGCTGAGGGTGCAAAATATATTGAGCAGCTCAGCTTAAAGGTGGCCCGCAAAATGTTGGCTGATCTCAGGGCGTCCCAGCCGGATCCCCCCATGACAACGAGCCTGGACGTGGAGGACGGAGGTAAGGCCGAGGCCAACACCGACAGTGACGGGCCAGGCGACAGCGACGGGCCAGCCAGACCCCAGCACCCAGCCAGTCCCCAGACAGCCCCCAGCCTGGCACATCCGGGGAACCCTCCACCTCGGGGCTTAAGAGGGAGAGCGCCGCTCTGAAGCTCCAAAACGCTCTTCTGAGGCAGGAGGTCAAAATGCTGCGCCTGCAAATACAGGCATACCGGAAGGTGAGTGAAAGGAGAGGGGCAAGTTTAAATGTTCTTGATTATCTAAATAGTTATGTTCATCTTTGATCGTATTTCCATTTATTTTTCATGTCTACAGAAAGATGCCAGCAGGGCTGCATCTGCAGAGGGTGGGGGGCAGGTGAAGGTCAGGAAAAGGCCTAGGCTACGCCAGCAACCTGTCGAGGTCAGTGGCGGGAGAGGGATTGCTTTAATGCTGCACAGTAATGTATGTATGGTGAAATGGGGAGTGACTATCATTTTCTGTCCATCTTATTCTTTCTGCATGAACAGGTGCCTCCATCTCCAGGTGCAGACAGCAGCAGCAGCACCGTCAACTTTGTGAGTACAATATTTTAGTGCCATAAGACATTTTATTACAACATATGAATATGTAATATAAGGAATGTTGTTACACATATGAGATATTGTGTGTATATCAGGCTGATATACTTACCTCATACCTGAGATACAACACAGTTATACAGTGATTTCTCAATGCACAGGTGACGCTCAGAAGTGGGCCCTCAAGCCCTTCAGAGGGCGACGTCAGCAATGTGAGTAAAATGTTTAACTGCCAAACCACATGTGTCTTTTTGTGTACCTCATACCTGACATGGAACACAGTTATACATTGATTTCTCATTTCTCATTTCCGTTCTAGGCAACAGATTAGCGAAAGCCTGTGACATTCACCCACGGCAAAGAGGATTTGTACCAGCCCCTGGCTGTGCAGAGAATCTTGTGCTGCTGGAGGGATTGATCAAGCATGCCAAGAGGGAGCAGAGGCCTTTGGCCGTGGTCTTCATTGACTTCGCCAAGGCCTTTGACTCGGTATCCCACAAACACCTAATGGCCGTATTACAGCAGCGGGGAGTTGATCGGATTGCAACGCGACTGATAGAGAGCATGTACGAGAGATGTCACACGGTCATTGGGACGGCAGGGGGCGACACAGGCAAAATCAGCCTAAAAGTTGGAGTCAAGCAGGGCGATCCAATGTCACCACTCCTCTTTAACCTGGCTATTGACCCTCTCCTCACGTTGCTGCAGGAGGAGGGCAGTGGCTATGTGCAGGAGGGAGACAGAATATCCGCGTTGGCCTTTGCTGACGACATTGCCATCATGAGTTCCTCCTGGCAGCAGGGCATGTCTCAAAACCTGGAGATCCTCGAACTGGGCTGGGCTGTTCGTCCGTCGACTGGGCTGGCCCTAAACGTGAAGAAGTGCCACGGCTTCTTCCTGAGCCCACAGGTAGGCCGCTCATACGATATAAACAACTGCCCCTCGTGGCGGTTGGGCGGACAGGGCCTCCATATGATCGCTGAAGGCGAATCAGAAAAATACCTGGGTGTGCAGATCAGTCCTCGAAAAGGCATTCTGAAACCAGACATTGTCAGCACGGTGACAAGCCTGGTCGAAAAGCTAACTGACTCCCCACTTAGGCCCAGCCAGAAAGTGGAGATCCTCAGGACGTATGGCCTTCCCAGAGTCTTTTACGGGGCCAGTATGGGAAAGGTGGGACCTACTGCCCTGGAGAGCTGCGACAGGATTGTGCGGGTGGCAATACGGAAATGGCTGCACCTTGACCAATCAGTCACCAACGGAGTACTCTACTCCAAGTGCAGCGACGGAGGCCTCGGTATCGGAAAGCTTGGCACTCAGATTCCACTAGTGCGGGTCAACCAGCTGAACTCGCTTGTCAACTCTGACGACCCGCTTGTCAAGAGGATGGCAATATATACAATAACCGCCAAGGCGGTACAGCGTCTGCGGACAGCCGCAGGCGAACGGGAGCTTGACTCACTCCCTCCTCCAACTAAGTTGGGGGTGCTAGCTAAGGGCAAGCTGGCAAATATATGGCAGTCTCAGGAATTTGAGAGATGGCAGACTCTCAAGGCCCAAGGTGAGGGCATTGGAAACTTCAAAGCGGACCCAATCAGCAACCACTGGTTGTCTGACCCCACACATGTTGGGGAGAAGCATTTTGTGCTGGCACTAAAGCTTCGGACCAATACCTTGACAACTCGAGCGTATGCAGCAAGAGGCAGAGGACTAAGCGTCGCCGAGCGCACATGCAGACTGTGCATGAACCAGATAGAGACGAGCAAGCACATCTTGTCCCAATGTAGAGTGCTCAAACGGAATAGGATCGAGAGGCATACCAAGATCTGTCGCCTACTCAAGGATGTAGCAAGGAAGCTTGGCTGGGAATTCAATGCTGAGCTGCACCTGAACTTCCCGGATGGACGAGTTGGGGTGCCCGACTTGGTCATGATAAAGGGTGATACAGCCATCATCCTAGATGTGGCGGTGTGCTTCGAGGCCACCGAGACGACTCTGACTGAGTCGTATCATGGGAAGGTTGTAAAATACCTGCCACTGGTCGAGGCGGTGCAGGTAGGTTGGCCCCAGGTCAACGAGGTCTTGGTGAGAGGTTTCCCTATGGGCGCTCGTGGGAAATGGTTCCCCGGCAACACCCAGGTGTTAGAGGTGTTGGGCGTTCCCAAGCACCAACAGAAACAGACTGCTGAATTCTTCAGCAGAAGAGTCTTATTGTACTCGCTGAATATCTTATGCACTTATAGCAAGTTAGTTAGGCGTGCATAGAGCCAAGAGGCAATGGCTCAATAAGGCCCACACGGGGGCCTGGACATGTGTTTATAGTTCAAGTGGGAGTAATGCTGCTGCAGGTCCCACTACTCCACTTGGAGTAAGTTAGCCGGAAGCCCGACACCGGCTGTTCGCCCCTTGAGCAAGGGCTTTAACGGAGCATGTTATATGGGTGTTGTCGTCTAGTATCGTCAAGTTCGTCTGTAGCGTCTTTGTCCGGGGCCATGTGCTGTATCGTCAAGTCCGTTTTGTTGCATCCCCCGTGCCCCGGTGTTACGAACATAACGGCATCTGAGTCTGGTTTTCGTCGGGGCAATCCAGTATTCAGAGAAAACAAGAAACCCGTCAACAGTCCGAAAAAGCTTTTCAACGGGTGATCCGGAACCCATCCGGTAATCCTAACCTGTCGCTACTAGTGGGTCCCGCTGATACGAGTGCCTCTGCCTTGGGCTTTGCCTTGGGGACGGCCGATTCGGATAGTACACCATTGACGTTGGGTCTGGATGGTCTGGAAAGGCCCATGCAGGCCCTGCGCCATATGTGGAACGCCGTCTCTGGCTGGCCCCCTGGTACGGTCTGGGGTCATGTGCATGCCTGTACGGGTATAAGCAGGTATGTACGAGCGTCTCCGGGGCGGTGGACGCTGGTTAGTACCAAATAAGGGGGATACGCTATGCTCGCCTGACCATTTTGCCGAAATTAGAATGTACACCGCCGGTTGCCTAAAACATTTGGATGAAGAGGCCTGGATCACGGCCTCGATTGACGGGCGACGGTAAACTTCCCGAATAGGTGCACCCGAGCTGACCATGTTCTATGGTAACGGGGGTGAAATCCGCTGCCTGCCAGACCTCTACGATTGGCAGCGCAGGGACATCCAAGCCACAGTGGTGACGATCAGGCGGCTGAGTCCTCTCCCACTAGTGGTTAGGAGCACGGCCTGCGTACATCGGTGCTTATACGCCTGCGGGGAGTTATGGCTTTAAAGCCCCGTGGTCCGTCGTAGCACTAAGGCCAACACATGGACGCAGGGGCTGCCCATTGCACACGCAATGACCTCCCTGCACTTCTCGCCCTCGGCGGCAGTGGGCCAGAGGAGGCATTTGAAGACACCGAAGAGTAACTCCTCGATGTGAGTAACATGTTTTACTGCCACATAACATTGTTGTCCTTTTCACAACATACTTATTGAATATGGAATATAAAGAATGAACAATCCTGATATACTTAACACGTTCACTGCCAATGACGAGTTGAGTCGTCAAAAAAAATCCAACGGTTGACTGCCAATGACGAGTTGAGTCGTCAAAAAAAAAAAAAAAATTTGACGGTGGGACGTGGATCAACGCCCCCCACGTCTCCTATAAAAATATTGGAGCCACCGAACGTGTACAACCCATTCCACCGACCCACTAAGTGGCGACAGTGCTCTCCAGACTAGAAAAACTGCAGGGGAACGCGCGATGAAACCATTCTCATACTGTAAAATGGATTGGCGAAAACGCTTTCGCTTTCGCGCTGATTGCTGGCGGTGGGGGATTGCAAATTTGCATAATAGATTATGGGTGCAACACACTTTGAAACACGCAGCATAAATAAGACCAGAATCGCAAAAGAAACCCCGTTTCTTCGGGTTTCTCAACCGAAAACCCAGAAACGAACGAGCCTCATTCTCATACTGTAGGCGAAAACGCTTTCACGCTGGTGCACACGGGCGCACAACGGTGGGGGGTTCCAAAAATAGACTGGGTGGAAAACACACTTTGAAACACGCAGCATAAAGCCTAGAATCGCACAAAGCTTCATCAAAGCTCTCAAACCCAAGAAACGAGTGAGCCCCATCCACACTCCCAGGGAGGGAGGCTGCTCACTGCTCAGATAGGCAGTAGAAACTCGCTTGTGACAAACGCTGCTGAAAGCCACCAGACACGCCCACGGAGGGAGGAGTTTGAAGTAGAGGGCGTTCAGAACTATATTGTTTAGATGTCTGATCTCTCACTGATGCCAAAAATAAATGGTTAAAGTGACTGTTCTGCCTGTTTGATTGAATTTCACAAAACTGCGATTATCTCAGCTTTCAGTCTCAGACGCTGAAACCATGCTGTACTCAATGGCTAATATCTACATAACTACTAACTCTACAAACTAACTCTTTTAGACAGAGAAAGCACACATTCTATTAGTACTTTTGTGAACTTTGTGTTCACAAAGTCCAAGCAGAAAATAATCCTCGGCTCTTGTAAAATGAGCCAGAATCCTCAAAAAAAACCTCTGGCAGAAGCTACCTACAGTAAAAAAAAAAACGGCTGGCAGTGAATGTGTTAACTTATACCTGAGAAACAAAACAGTTGTAGATTACCTGGTGTACCTCCCTATTATGACAAGATACCTTCTAAATGTACAATACTAAGCAATCGTTTTGCACATATTTGATGTAGCATGATAATTGTGCGCAACATTCCATTCCTTGTGTTTTTGTAGCCCTTCAAAGAAAACGGGAAACTGTTCTTTGCCGAAGAAGAAGAGGACAAGGAAGAGGAAGACAGGGAACTGGACAGGGCCATCGAGGCCATTTTCTCTTCCTTCTCCTCGGCTTCAGAGGACACCACCCTGCCATCCACCTCCCGCCCTTCTGCAGCCAGCCCAGCCAGCCCTGCCTCCACACCGCCCTCCACCCCCCTCCGAAGGCCCCGCTCCATGGAGGACCCGTCATCGCGGCAGAAACGGGTGTGCCAGCGGCCCCACCCGCCCCCACCTGCCCTGATGCCAGTGGTGGTGTTGAGCCGGCTTAAACTTCCCCTCCCTTAGCCAGAAGAGCCCGCCCTCCAGCCAGAAGTGCCCCCCCCAACCAAAAGTACTTTGTTATTCCAAAGGGGTGAGTCTCCCCCATTGTATTATAGACCTCTGTATATATATATTTGTATATATATTTTATAGTTTTATATTCATATTAATGTTGGTGTATTGATCCCCGGGGGGAATTTATTACTGTTAAAAAAAACAAAAAAACTGCCTAGCAGGAAACAAAAAAAATCAAAAAACAAAAAAAACAACAACCTCCACACGGACACTGCCTTGACGTTGGCGTGGCGGCTTAATGCCTGTGTGATCCCAGAGCCTCTGGAGAATGGCTCTCCAGAGACTCTAGGATCACCCAGGCTAACTAAAGTGTCCAATTAACCTTTTTTTCAGACTGTCACTGAACTTTCTTGGTCATGTATCAGGAATGTCTACCCCCACCATTGTGAGGCTTGCTCGCTTTGGGCTACTGTGAATTTGTCCAATCCGCCCACCGGGGATGTCGCCCTTGGCCCCGCCCACATGCCCTGAGGGCTACCCGGTGCCGTTAGGGCATTTTTGTCCCAAACCGCCCCCAAAGGGCGGGGGATGTCACCCTTGGCCCCGCCCACATGCCCTGAGGGCTACCCGGTGCCGTTTGGGACAAATTTGCCCAAACACCCCCCAAGGGGCGGGGGATGTCGCCCTTGGCCACGCCACCATGCGCTGAGGGCTACCCGGTGCTGTTTGGGCAAATTTGTCCCAAACGGCCCTACCAGAAGGAGACACTGAGAGACACTGAGGGCTTAGGCCCTCCCTCTGCCACTGTCCTCCTCAGTATCGTACTGTAGCAGGGGGCATCCCTGCTACAGTACGATACTGAGGAGGACAGTAGGCGAACATGTTCTATGTTCTATGTTGTTCTATGTTGTTCTATGTTTAATAAAAACCTGCTTTTGCAGGAAAAAAGAAAAAAAAACTGCACTTGCAGGAACAAAAAAAACAAAAACAACCTCCACATGGAATCTGCCTTGTCGTGGCGTGGCCACCACCATGGACCGGGATGAGGGAGGAGAAGCTGAAGAGGAGCCCGGGCCAGCCCACGCACCCCCCCCACCTGAATTGAGCAACGCCGAGCTCCGCGTTGCAAACAGGCTGCTCACGGAGGAGAACAGGCGGCTCACCGATGATAATTCTGCACTACAGCGGGAGAACTTGGCCCTGCGGGCCAAATTGAGGGCGGTAGTGAGGGTAAGTGAAAACAGAGGGACAAGTTTAAATACTGTAGAATATCTAAATACTTATCCTTGACTTGGATCCGCTTTCTCTCTATGTTTCATTTCTACAGCAAGGTGCCATGCTCCCAGCTCCAGTTGACTCTGAGGCCTCCTCCACAGAGGAACCCAGACAGCCTCCTCCTGCAGGAAAAAAGAAGGCTGCAAAATTCCGGCACATCAAGAAGGCCCGTCATAGGCCAGCCGTGGCCTCTGGATCATCCTCCACGGACAGCAGCCTGCCCACCCCCACAACTGTGAGTACAATGTATTACCTATATAATTATATGACTTCTTTATACATGTATATATACATGAATATGGACTATAAAGAATGCTGTTACGCCTACCTGACATACCTAGCTCATACCTGGAGTAACAAATTATACATTGCTGTATCTATGCACAGGTGCCTCCACCCGAGCAGGTGTCAGCGCCCTCATCAGATGAGGATGTGCCCGAGAGACACACAGTCATTGAAGTGAGTGAAATGTTGTACTGCCACAAGATTGTCTTCCTTAATGAATATGGAGTATAAAGAATGCTGGTACACCTACCTGACATACTTAGCTCATACCTGGAGTAACAAATTATACATTGCTGTATCTATGCACAGGTGCCTTCACCCAAGCAGGTGTCAGCGCCCCATTCAGATGAGGATGTGCCCGAGTCAGACACAGTCATTGAAGTGAGTGAAATGTTGTACTGCCACAAGATTGTCTTCCTTAATGAATATGGAGTATAAAGAATGCTGGTACACCTACCTGACATACTTAGCTCATACCTGGAGTAACAAATTATACATTGCTGTATCTATGCACAGGTGGCTTCACGCCCAGGCAGCCCTGGTCCCTCTGGTTCCCCCATTGTGTACCCGGTCTTGCCGGCGCTGATTAAGCGCAAATGGAAAAGCGCCGGTGCGCCTGCGGTAGCCCTGCCCGAGGACATCCGTAGAATCTTCGGCGGCAGTGGCAAGGGATCGCAGATGCGATTTGTTCAGCTCCCGCCCACAATTGGTGAGAAACAACACACTCTGTACGTTTACTAATGACATACAGAGTCATTAGTCATACTAATACAAATGGTTAATCACTCATTTATCATGTGCCTTCACAGCGAGGTTCCTGGACGAATACAAGGAGTACCTGCTCGGGGATCAAGAGATCCTCACCCCGAAAATGTGTCAAAATGGGGTGACAACCCTGAGCCACATCAAGGCATACCTGGCCTACATGATGCAGGGCTGGGAGAATAAGGACTTCTGGACCTGGCATTTTATCAATAACTTGCGCCGCCAGAGAAAGTAGGTGTAGTTATGACAACAAGAAATCACTAATTGTTTATGCCACAATCCCAATAGTGACTAAACACAAACTCATCTTTCCACAGCCTCCCTCACAGCCTCCCTCCCTCCCTCAGACAGCTGGGGCTGGCACCCACCAGCCAGGTAAAATTCCTGACGGAGGTCAGCGAATTCCTGACATATTGCTCCCTGAAACGACCCAAGGACAGCCGGGTGAGAGCGCAGGAGTGGGTTGTTTTGAGTCGGGCGGCCAAGAGGACCACAACACTCATCAACAGGACGGTGTCGCTCCACCGTTGCCTGGTCAAAGCCAGGAAGGAGAAGGCGCTCCTCCCCAAAGAAGCCCTTGCCACCTGCCAGGAAAAGGCACGGAAATGAATCCCCAAGTTACTGGGTAAGTCCTCATTCTACATATGTTTGTGTGTTTGTGGTATACCTGCTATACCTACCGTAAACATGGAGAAATGTGTGTGTTCACTTACCTGTTATACATGCCTTAGACCTTGAGCAACAACGTTCTTATACATTATTCTAACTGACCTACTCACTCATACTCACCTCATACTTCATTGGATGGCTAATAATCTCTTCCCCCTCTTTCTCATTTCTCTCCCCCCAACCTGCTCTCTTTGGCTGTGTTCTTGATACAGCCGCCATCACAAAGGCCCCACCACCAGTCACACGCAGGGACAAGGCGTGGACCAGCATCTACAGTTTCTACGGGCACCTGGCCGCCTACCTGGTGACTCTATATGGGAAGAGGTCAGGGGTGCTGACTGGCATGACCACGCAGGAGGTCGCCGGAGCCCACGGCAATGACGAGACCGGCTACCTCATCAATGTAAGTTTAGACTGGATGTAAAACAGTCTTTAAAATTCATGAATTTCATTTCCTAATGCATGTATTTTGTTGTACTTGATCATGTGTAATGATCATTAAGGTTTTGTCTGTTGAATCTTTTTGTCTGCCTCTTTTTCTGTTGCAGGTCGCAGACAGTAAGACTGTGAGGACTCACGGCTTCTCACAGATCTACCTATATGCTGACGAGATGCAATGGTTCCGGGACTGGCTCCTGCTGAGGGAGAGGAACCCACCAAAGACGGAGTATTTCTTCAACACCTCGGGAGTGGGCCAGTCTCGAAACCTTATTCGCCACTTCAGGCGAGCATGGACCGGGATGGGCCTGGAAGGGAAGCCGTCCTTCCTGGACGTCAGAACGGCAGTCTCCACCTATGTGAGTTAAACCTATGTGAGATAAATAATTTGGAGCTACAACCCTTGGTTTGTACGGGGTGCGAGTTCATGTAAAGTGGAACCAGGCTTTGAAACAAATCTATCTAACTTGGTCTCTTTAGATAGTAAGTAGCCTTGATGGCACCTTTGGTGCCAAAGTCGACCTGATGGCATGCTGTCAGGGCTACTTTTGCAAAATAGCTGCCATCAGGGCTACTTACTATCTAACTTGGTCTCTTTAGATAGTAAGTAGTCCTGATGGCACCTTTGGTGTCAAAGTCGACCTGATGGCATGCTGTCAGGGCTACTTTGGCAAAATAGCTGCCATCAGGGCTACTTACTATCTATCTTGGTCTCTTTAGATAGTAAGTAGCCCTGATGGCACCTTTGGTGCCAATGTCGACCTGATGGCATGCTGTCAGGGCTACTTTTGCAAAATAGCTGCCATCAGGGCTACTTACTATCTAACTTGGTCTCTTTAGATAGTAAGTAGCCCTGATGGCACCTTTGGTGCCAAAGTCGACCTGATGGCATGCTGTCAGGGCTACTTTTGCTAAATAGATGCCATCAGGGCTACTAAGTGAGACTTAAGTGTCAAAGCCCAATTCACTCCCCAGTGATGTATGTAGGAGTGTGTTTCAGGTCTATTGGAGTCGATTGCTAGGGTTAGGCTTTGAAAAGGCTGTTCTTTTGTTTTCAGAACTGGAAGGAAACTGACCCAGAACTGCGGGCGGAAGTGGCACGATTTATGGACCATTCCATAAATTCACAGTAACGATTCTATGCCATGTACAAAGATGTGGGGCGCGCGGCGCGCATGCGCCAAATCTTCACAGCGATTTCGGCATGCACAGAGATGGAAGTGCACTCCCCCCCTCCCACTCCTGCAGACGATAATCAAACGCCGGGCCCAAGCCAAAGGCATCGGTCTGCCGAGCGGGTGAGGGGCCGCAGGCCTGAGATGAGGCCCTCCAGTGCCTCGCCCACACGACGGGGGCCACTGGATGTAGTGACGGGCCCGGGAGAAGGACCTGCCCGCCGCCTTGGCCGCACTGCCAGGCGTGGCAGTTATGCCACAGGCAGGCCTAGCTGGGCACACAAGTACCCGCAGGTGTCCCCTAAAAAGAGGGCGGCCAAGCGCTCTCCCCCTACCAGCCCAGAAGGCAGCAGCCAACCTGAGCTTGAGGCGGTAAGTCAAATCATGTATGATGAAGCCTCTTTGTCTCTGTGCCCAAGTTCACAACATTTAATTTGTCTTATGTTTGTGCTTACAATACAGACACCAAAGAAGAAGAGGAGGTACGCCACCCGGAGGGCTGCTCTCCTGTCCCCAGCCAAAATCAGCCCCTTCAGCCCCTCCAAGTATCGACTGCGCCAGGCGGTAATCAAATTAAGAAAGATCCCAGACTACCACCCCCAATAAGACTCCCCACCCCACCATTGTAAATATTTGTTAAAGTTAATTGTTCTCACAAGTTGATGTTTTTGTTTGTTTGTTTGTTTTATTGTTCATATTGTTTTTCTTTTTATTGCTGTCTGTGGAACCCCAGAAACCCTCCCCACCCTCCCCACAACGCTTGTTTACAGCTGTCAACGTTTTATAATTTTATGGATGTGTGAGCACCCTGTGTGGTAGCTTGCCACCATGTTAATTGCACTGCTGTTGCAGAAAACAGAAAACTGCTGTTGCAGGAAAAAAAAAAAAAAACTGCACTTGCAGGAAAAAAAACAAAAAAAACTGCACTTGCAGAAACAAAAAAACCCAAAAAAACAACAAAACAAAAAAAAACAAAAAAAAACAACCTCCACATGGACACTGCCTTGACGTGGCGTGGCGGCTTAAGGCCTGCGTGATCCCAGAGCCTATCCAGAGGGAAAAAAGGAAATACAAGTGGTCCGATTTAGAGATAGAGGGGGAAAAGGGGGATTTGGTGCCATAATCAGAATGTCATGTGTATGTAACCCACATGAGATATATGGTTACTAAACTGTAGTTTAGGGGGTAATGTTATGTTTCCAACAGAGGGCGGCGCACACGCTCTAGGTCTCGGGGTACAGACTGTTTAGAAACGTCCTTTCCGGGTTTTCGCTTCCTTTCTAACTAAGACACTGAGCTGAAAGCACGATACGACCCACCTTTAAGAACTCCCGGTATGAAACGTTACACAAACGTCATAATTCTTGATTAATTCCCCTCATATCAACTACTAATAAGTTTGTTTATCAGGACCGAATCCTGTGCATGAAACTGAATGTGAGGAGCCATTCTGTTGAAAGGTCCCTCTCACTGTGAGCTTCGGTAAGCAGGGCAAATGGTTGCTAGTATGACAAACCACCATGTTAGCCTAATGCCGTTAACCTGTTGCCAATACCTTCAGATACTTTTCATAAAACCAATCGGAGCTATGGAAACGATGTCTAATGTTTAAACACTACAGTGGTGCAGATTGTATCATTGTGAATGTTCTAGAATGATTACAAAAGATTGCTAAATAGATGCTAACGACGTTAGCCGCGATGCTAATCGCTAACAGTGGTAACACTGTATTAGCAAATGGACTGTGGCTAGCTAAGCCAAGCTAGCTATTACTGCATTAAATGCTGTTGGAAAGTGAAGCAGTGATAGCATGGTCCAGTTAAAGGTGCATTGCATCAATCTACGTTTATATTGAAATACACTGCTCAAAGATGTATTCATTCACATGTCTGTGATACAAATACATTGCTCAAGTATTCATTCACATGTCTGTGATACAAATAGTCTATTTCATTTTGGTTATTAAAATACATATGTTGAGTAAAATAGAAGTGATAATTCAGTCCATTAAAAACATGTTGGTGATGTTTTAAAAAGGGAATATATAGTCAAAAGGTGTATATGTTTAAAAGGGAATATGTAGATTTAAAAAGAGGTTTAAAAGGATAAATAATTTAATTGTTTATTTTAAAATACCAATTCTAATGTTGTAATTCATGATGGATAATTATTTTATTTGCACTAAAATACTGTTGTAGTGATGCATGTTAATTAATTGCATGATGATTGAAGTACTGTATACCCTCAGCTATTGGTTATGATAAGATATTCCGGATGATGGAAGTAAGTTAATGAGATCGAATGATGATCGGAAATAGAAAATAGATGGTAACTTGTACATTCTGGACTATGTGTCTAGATTGGTTTTTTGACCAGATTGAATCTTTCTGGACCCTGGAGGGTTCAGTGGCGAGCCAAGCCAGAGACGATAGACTGAGGGCGGGCCAGAAATGCGGTGTGGCCAGCCGTAGGATCCGCCCTCAGAGGACATCTGACCAACTCAACTTGACTCATTCCATTCATTCAGGACAGATAAGAACGCAAACCCTAGTTAGCTACCCGGGTAGTAATAGGGTAGTGTACGAACACAAACAAAGGAGTACTTCATTCACCGAACTGAACACGTTCTTGCTCCTTAACTCATTGAATGCCATGGACGGACATGTTCGTCATTTCAAATAGTAACGTAGAGTGCCAAGGACGGACATGTTCGTCAATTGCGTTTTTTGACGGTGGGGCGTCGATCAAAGCCTTCTGCCTCTCCTGTACAAATATTATAGCTATTGGAGGTCTATAACCTATTTTACAGAACCCTTAGGTGGCGACAGTGCTCTCCACATAACAGAAAGGCAAGGAAAAAACAAAGAAGAAGTCGTTATGGAAACGGAAATCGCATCGCATCCGTATGCATCGATATGCTGAAGCACGTTACTGCAGCTGTGCCTGCAGCAGCCAATCTGCTCCCACAATTGAGCCGCTCCGTGTCGGTTGCGACAGCACATCCGCACATCCACACCGTGGAGTTGTTATTATTCTCAACTGGAAGCATCGTTGCCGGTGACAAACACACGCGGAACGCTGTAAAAAAGCCTGGCTGTTCCGCACCCTTCACTGTGCGCACAGCAAACTCAGCAGAGAGCCACCACAGACAGGAGGAGGAGTGTGCAGTTGAGGCGAGGCGAGGCGGGGCGGGGCGGGGCGGGGGGGGGGGGCACGCAGAGCAGCACGCAACACCCAGACAGACCCAGGCAGCAGGACAGGATTGACAAACGCAAGCCAGAATATCCGATGCCCACCAGCAGCAAGCTTCAGAGTCAGTGATGTGCTTGAAATGTTTAATTTCACAAAAGGCCAATTATCTCAGCTTCTAGAAAAACATTGCTGTTTTTGGATGAATCAAGCTATTTTCTCCGGCTCATAACTAAAGAACGGAAAATGGGATCAATATACTTTTTTTTGCAGATGATAGAATAGAGTCTCATCGTTCTTTGTGCGTGTTCAGTGTTTACATAGTAATATCACACAATATTCTGTGGGCCTCGAGAAATCACTGAAAACGCTCTGAAACTCTGGCACTGGGAGCGTCCGTTCTCCAAAAGTGGCTGGCACTCAATGAGTTAAAGGAGTATCCCAACTCAGAGGAAGCGAACTCTGAATTCTAACTCCATAAGGGAGGACTCCACTAAACAGACTATTTTCTTTTAACTTTTCTATTTTATTTATTTATTAATTTTGAAGTTTGTATTTCATTTTATTTCTATATTGTGTGCTAGCACTGCCAGTTATTGCATTGTGAGGCAATAAAAATTGTCAACTGTTCAACTTCATATCAGCTCTCTCGACGTGAGTTATTCAATTATCTCCAAGGTATCTACTTCCGAACCAAGGTGAATGTTAGGGTCACTCTTTTCATTGGTTAACACTAGGGGGCGCTACATGTATTATAACATTGCACCTGAAACATCATGTATTAATCACTGTATTCACGTCTGAGTCAACAGCGCAGAGGCACACTGCTGTACAGTGTGTGCCTTTCAGCCCCTCATCTCGCCGCTGTGCCAAAATGTGCGCACACAGACAGGCAGCCTGTCACCATGGATTCTCTACTTAGTTCTAACCGATTTCTGCCAATAAACATTCTCTGTAATCTCTGTCATCTGCTCGGAAATTATGTGTGTCAATTATGTTCTTATCACCATTCAATGAAAGTACAACTTGAAGTGTAAATGTCGCATTTTGGCACTCACATCCCATTGCGATCGCGCCCATAACATGACATCACCATGTTATTTGATAGCCTATTGTAGGATATATTTATTTGTTCTTTTTATTCCATTGACATCATGCAGTTTTGAGGATAAAGTCAGAGAACACAGGAAAGGTACAATGAAAGCAATATAACCTATGAAGGGTTTATTTATCTTGCATTTTATTTATTTATTATATCATTTTATTTCATTTATATATTTGTATTGTATTTTATTTTTAATATTTGTTCTATTGTAGATCATAATTAGGCCTACAACTTTCACCTAATCATTTTCACTTTGATAGGCTATGGCGTATCAGCATGTGTCTATTGGGCTAATTTTAAGAATGGCTTTAAATCTGTTTTTGCAAATGAACTATTCATATAGAAAGAAATAAATACCGTAAATGACCATTAACAGCCACATGACCACATTGATTTAAATAATCAATTACAGAAATTCAAATTCTAGTGTTGGTGGAGACTGTATGATTGTTCCAATGTTCTAAACATTGCCAATGACTACAGGAGAGATCATTCAACACATTTTTTTTTTTTACAACGCAATACAGGCCCATCATAGGTTAGGCCTACATATCTTTTCCAAACGCAAACAACCATTATCTCCGCTTGTCACAACAAAGGGAAACCATGCACTTCAGTTGGACGGTGGTCTGGCATTTCAGCTTTGGAAATAGAATAGAATAGGGTAGAACATCGTCACCTTGTTTTTTCATAACTTTGACATGTCCCCTTCATGAAATGGATGGTCACCAAATGTACTTTTACTGCAAAAGCCATCAAAATTATCAATAAAGTGCTTCACCACATAGGCGAAAAAAGAGGTTAAAAAATAGGTTAGGTTTAGGCATGGGGGGTGGGAGAGGTTTGGGTTAGGGGGTGGGAGAGGTTAGCCGTCGGGGTTAGGATTAGGCATTGTTATTGGGGCGTGGGAGAGACTTGAAGGGGTCTCCGGGGTCCGACCCCTGAAGGAAGGGGGGTCGGAGACGACCCCCTCTTCAGCTCGGAGACCCCCCGAAGCGACCCCACAGGGTCCTGGGGCCCACCCAGGCCTTGGAGACCCCAGGTTTATCCATTAAATGGGCTTTTTCTGGTAAACTGTGCAAGCTGTCCATTGGATGGGGTTTTTAAGGTAACGTGCAAGCTGGACATTAAATGGGGGTTTGCAAGTAATCTCTACAACCCCAGAGAAACTGGGTTGTAGAGATTGTACAACTCCACCCCAGAGAATGGGGACATTTTTGAAGCAATTCCTTTTTATTGAATCCATTGATTCATAGTAGATCAAAAATATGGTTATATTGTGAATAATGGCCTTTTATATAAGGCCTTATTATAGGCAGAATTATCAAACAGTTCATTTTTCTGAAAAATACTCAATTCTAATCCTAATGTACTGTCATGGTCGATACTTTGGCCATCATCCACTGTCTAAAGATTACATTTCTTTGTGTGTTTGTGCCTTGTCTAGTTCATTTATTTCTGTGTGCCATGTCCTCTGTCTGGCCCAGCTGTGTCTACTTTGTAATCACCTCTTTGTGTAGCCTATATTGTGTTGTCTCCCCTGTCAGTCTTGTCGGATTGTTGTTGCTGTCATGTGTCTCTGTTTTCTGTGAAGAGCTCAAATACTATACTATACATAGTGACTCATTTACACAAAACATTTCAGTGAAAAAAATAAAGACAAGAGACATATCTCGGCAATTAAATGTATATTTATTACTTTTCACGACTCTCTGTACTGCGGTGCGCTCCAAAACCGGAAATCCCCAAATTGAATTTAATTGAATTTCCTTTCATTGTACGATTACAACGAAACTTGAGGTAGCCCCTGTCAGACAGGCAGTTAAAAACTCAGTGCAGTTAAAAACTTTAGTTAAAAACAAAACTATAAAATCAAAGTTAATATAAACTAAGCTAAGATAAAAAAATACAGACACAAAACCACAACAAAAAAACATTTATAACGCATACATTCCACTAGGTCCGTGTTCGGTCCGTCTGGGTGCGCTGCGGTACGGCATCGGAGCCGATACGTTTCCACTCTAATCATTGTGTCAACTCCCACCTACTCCACTGCGTTGCGTGTCTACTCCGTCCCACCTCCGACGATCCGGAGCTCTCTGAAAGAAATACGCAAGGCTTCTATTTTTCACGGATGACGGAGCAAAGCTGCAGCAAGTTGGGTGGAGCCAGGCATGAAATCAACAGGGCAGAGGTGTTTACAGCATTCAATATCAAGCCAGAGGACAAACATGTATGAGGAAAAGTTCATAATTGAAGTGGAAAACCACAAAAATAATTTATGACACGACCCATCCTTTTTACAAGGACAACACCAAGCAAGTCCACCCCTCCTCTGCTTCTCCAGTTGGGAACAATGATCTTCTGCCTGTTTGTCGTTATATTTATCCCACATACAAATTGTCTCGCGCGATTCACCGTGAGAACCTGTCGGTCTCGTCACTCTAGCTGTCTGGCGGAGCGGCGCCATGACGGGCTCTGCACGCAGCCGGTTAGTGTTGGCGGAGCACAGAGCACGGATCAAAACCGGAGAACAGCCGCAACGCACGCAAATGCAACCAGTGCAATCCCGGCGTAAGTATTGCACAGACAGCCATATATTGCACAGTATTGCACACCCTGGTTTTGCACTAGCTCCTGTCTCTGCCTCTCTGTCTGCATTTGGGTCCACACCTCTACACAAACCATGCCATGTACTCTTCTACCAGGGGTAGAACAACATTTCATTGTGTTTTTTCATAAACTTGAGATGTCCCCTTCATGAAATGGATGGTCATCATTTTTAATTGTACTGTTTAAAAAAAGAAACGGTGCAAACATGCCTGCCCTGAAAGAGGGATTATCAACATGATTCCAAGTAATTTTCTACCTACTGGTTGCATTTACATAATATTTGTACACATGGGGCCCTATCTTCCCCCTGGCCTTAGGCGCTAGACTGGCCTTAACTGCAAAAAAAAACACGCTTTGCACCTGACTCAGGAAGATAGCATGTTTTTAGGCCTTGAAATGCGCATTACGCCGAAGAGGCGTGGTGCAGTGCCAGAATTAGCCTGGTAAACCAGCCCGTCACGTTAACTCACATTTCCAATGACTTGAGGCAGGGAGGTGCACGGTAGGGGTGGGCGGATCGATCCCAAAATATCGATACTCCCGATACATGAGTCTCGTTTTGAAGATCGATCCTGACATCAAAAGATTGATACTGAACACAACTTTTGTGCGTGCATTCATGCAGGGCTTCTCCGCCTCGGATTTGCTGTTGTCGTGTCATCACATGTGCACTGAAACAACAAGTATACGTGCCTGGGTATAGTGCTTGAACGATATGCAGGGCGGGTCTTGTAAAGGAAGGCAAGCAGCAGAGCACAGAGTGGGATTGAAATCCGATGCACACAATCGCATACAAACACACATGCCATTCCGTGATCTGATCACGGCTCAAAGGAACAGGAGCAGATCGTTTGGAGTTATTTTACATCAGTAAATGACAATGTTGTGAAGTGTGACATAACCGCATGCAGGCTGTCCACTGTGGGACCACTAGCCTACGGGAGCGTACCTATGTTCCCCGGGTCCTATATTCCCCGGGTCCTATGTTCCCCGTTTTTGTGGGACCGGGGAACATAGAACCCTTCCTAACCTCCCCCAGACCCTAACCCAAAACCTAACCTCTCCCACCCCTCACGCCTAAACCTAAGGTCGGCATTGCGGGTGGTCGGCATAGCGGATAGACACCCCAAATGTTACGGAGAGTGTTAAAAACGGGGAACATAGGACCCGGGGAACATAGGGATGACCCCTAGCCTACTACCAACTTGTTTAAGCATCTGAGAAACAAGAAAGAGAGCTCTGACCTGCAGAAAAGAAGGGAGGAGGAGGAGGGAAATATCAGACAGGCACCCACCCCCCCCCACCCTCAACACAGAGATAGACTCCACGGGCAGTCTTTTCACAGAGGAAAATAATATCCAGGTATATATAGTAGTTAAATTAATATTAAGGATCTTCAGCATTGGTTAATGTTACATTTTCAAACTGTCATAATTTATAGTGGTTGATAAATTGATAAACCGATTGATAAACCTCATAAATAATGACACACTGCTCTCCCCTACATGAAAGTTCATAAGCCATATTTAATAATAAAAAGTATCGGTATCGGTATCGATATCGGCAATTCTGGACAAGTATTACTTGGTATCGGATCGACACCAAATTTTGCAGTATCGCCCACCCCTAGTGCACGGGGAAAAACAGACTATTGACACAGGAGAGATCATTCAAAACAATTTTTTTTACAATGAAATACAGGCCCATAAGTTAGGTCTACATATCTTTTCCAAACTCATTCACTGCCAAAAAGAAAATACTTCGTTCATATTGTCTTACATATGTCATCCTTTCAACAACAAAATAGAAGAAAAGGAAAAAACCCTCAAAACACCTTTACCCTGACCTATAGGCTGTAGCTGTTTTTTCCACTCTCTCATCTTGATATTTTCCTCTCTTTATTAGAGTTGTTTTATCATGTATTTGGAAAGTGTATTTGAGCACGGTTAGAAGCAACAGTGAAACAGTGAACAGTGCGGTGCTATAACATAAATGTACATTACATTTACATAGGCTAAATATATACATCATTACATTACTAATGTAATGTAATAATATATATATAATAATGTTCTGTAATTCTGGATTTCTGCAAGTCTTGATTTCCAATGATTTGCGGGGAGTTATAAAGTTGGAAAACCAGACTTTGGTGAAGAAACACTTTATTGACAAAACATATTAAAGTATTAATATGTTTAGTATTAATATGTTAAGTATTCAAAACATATTTTTGCTAACGAGATATTGTGTTTTACTCTTTTCTGCTGCTGTTTCGCCTATAAGATAATTTTCTAAACACATCTACTTGACACACAACAGCAGCAGCGCACGGCACACTTTGGGGCGGGCTGAATGGCACCTATCGCTTTCCCTGTCCTCAGTGCTGACATACACAATAACATAATTAATTATACTTCCATAGCTCAATATGATGTTTGCAAGCAATGGGCGATGAATAGAATTAAATTGATATGCACATTGTTCCCAGTTTCGTTCTCCAAGTGGTTTCTCTTAGTCGGAATGAAGGCAAATCTATTTACTTAAGCCTATGCTGACTTTATATTAGTCTATATTTGTCTGTATTCATAGAGTTCCCTTGGTTGCTATGACTTGCCGTAACGTTCCAGACTCATGCCTACATAGTGCGTCAGTCTTCATGTGATTTTCATTGACCATTTATGGTTTGGTGGGTGTGGGATATGGGGCAGCCAGTTGGACTGTGATTGGTCACAGGGAAATTGCCTGCAGCTGTGCACACAGTCGCTGATAGGTTAGTCATTCTTTTCCACAGTCGCAGGAATCGTTAGTAGGGATTCTATGCAAGGTTTGATAGATGAGACCCCTGATATACTTACCTCATACCTGTGAAACAAAACAGTTATACATTAATTTATCTATGCACAGGTGGCTTCACTTCACTTCCTGGAGTTTGTCCATGTGAGGAAGTCCGCTTCCAGGCGGACCAATAAAGTGGTATCCAGGACCGTCACGCAGCACCGGGTCAGAGTAAAGGAGAAAAGGCTCGTCCCGAAGCAGCACCTTTTGAGCGTATTCACCGTATTGCGAATGCAATTGCATAAATCATAATCTATGGGACTAAATACACATTTGAATGCATCAAATATATATTTATTTTATTTGATATATAAGTATTTGTGTTACTCAAGTAAAACTTATTTTTAAGTGTTATATAATTGAACTTTTAGTATTTTAAACTGGCCTCTCACTGATGGTACATCACTGCCACCACCGTATTGCAAATGTTTACTATGAAACTGTGCATTCATGGGGTCAATTGCATAAATCAGAATCTATGGGACTAAATACACATTTGAATGCATCAAATATATATTTATTTTATTTGATATATTTATTTTTTCGGTATAGGACCATGTTTGTCGTGTGGCAACTACATGTGTCGCATGGACACCTGGCACTCCCTGTCTAGTGGTTAGATGACATGAAAAATACAACACACATTGAGTTTAAAAATATATAATGACACTATTTAAACACATATGTATAAGTATTGCGTGTTACTCAAGTAAAACTTATTTTTAAGTGTTATATAATTTAACTTTTAGTATTTTAAACTGGCCTCTCACTGATGGTACATCACTGCCACCACTGTATTGCAAATGTTTACTATGAAACTGCATTCATGGAGTCAATTGCATGAATCAGAATCTATGGGACTAAATACACATTTGAATGGTGATTGGCTCTAAGACACATTTGAATGGCGATTGGCTCTAAGGGCCGGGTCGGTCGGGCTGTTAGTTAGCTGTTAGGGTATATTAACTATTTTATGTTATACCATGGTCTGGCTGAATACTCGTTTCTGATTGGCCGGCAGGTGTGCATTAAAACCGCATAATGCACACATAGTCCGGCTCAAGTCTAATCACATGTAAATTCATCCGCTGCCCAACCTGCACAGCTGTATAATTAACATAGCTTACTGTAAACAATCAGCACACGCACAGCTGTCAAAGCCTCAACTGCTGCTGAGTTAGCTTGAGAAACAAACTAAACGTCCATGAAGAAAAATACAGCAACAATGTCAGATTTCAAGATTAATTTCAATATATTTAGACAGTACAGCGATTTTGAAGCGCGGGATGCAGCAGAGGAAAACAAAATTGAGAAGAAAAAGACAAACGGCATAAGGAACTGACACCCGCAGAGCTCAAACTGATGAAAGGATGAAATTAACCCAAAAAAGTCAACAAAATGGGCAGTCTGACACTTTCTCCACCAAAAACAGAAGGGGGCAGACTTGGAGACATACTCTGCAAGTATGAGACACCTTGCGTGAGTTTTATGCCTCGGTTCAGTCCACTAAAGCTGGCGAGTACAGTGTGGCAAGTTTAATGTGCATCCGAGCAGGTATAAACCGCCATGTATCACAGTGCAATATAATAAGTGACCCAGAGTTCAAATCAAGCAATGCTGTCTCTAAAGCCATGTTGAAACGCTACAGGAAAAGCGGCAAAAACACCAGTAGCCATCATCCTCGTCATAGGTGATTCTAGGCTTTGCAAACAGGGGTAGCACCAGCAGGATGAAAATAGTAGTGTGACTACTAGGGGGGGCTGTGGACAAATACATTTTGTACATTTTGTAAAGTAAAATGCATGAATCTGATGCACTCTGAGAGCAAAATGAAGAGGCTAGTAGATATGAAGAACTACTACACACATCACATTAATATCCTCTTCACTGTGCTGTGGCTTTAAAACGATGAAAGAAATTGTCTAATAAACACAGGTGCAAGCAAAACACTAATGAGGGTTTCCAAATTCCAATCATGGAAGTTTGAAGCCCTCATTAGTGTTTTGCTTGCACCTGTGTTAACCCTGCCTTTTCAACAAAAAATGCCCCCCGTGAAAAGGGTCTACTGTCCCAACTCCCAGGCTAGGTAAATAGCCTACAGTAAGCAACACATGTGACTAAAGTGTGTAGGCTACAATAAAACAGAACAGGTTGCTGATATGGGATTCATGGCTTCTGTTAAGATATGAAACGCATGGCATGTTTGGGCCTTCCAACCATAGCATTAGAGTTAGTCAGACTTTTCTAGTAGAACAATGTACTAATAGCTTATACTGAAGTAGAACCATACTGTAACTGTAGTAGGCTACATTACTGGTTCATTTGAACAAAATATGAAGAATAAGAGCAGCTTATGGACTTTATAAATGTCCTTTGTAACAGCAGTGTAGAGACTAAATATCTGCAAATGACATCTCAAAGACAGGATGCTGTTGAGAAATATTTGAGGCTCTTCAATTGTGCTAAAACAACATTGGAGAGCTTTGTGCAAAGAAGATACAGGCCCACTGTTGCATTAATATTGGTATCCTATTTTATGGTTAAGTAGCCTATAAATGTGCATGCTATAGACCAATTATACGCCTACGTCACAATGACAACAAACAGCGTCAGATGCGCAAGACGGAGGCAGAAAGACAGACTCTGCGCAGCCCTGTCAAGTAGTTTTCTAGTGGTCCGAAAACTATTCGAGCAAGACATGTCTTCGTGTTGTACAGTGGGATGCCAGAATCGGAAAGCTATTGTAGCCGAGTATTCGGGTCCGCCTATTCACACTTGGTTAATAAAATAATAAACGATAGAGCCAGGCTGTAACGTTATAACCAGCTTCACCTTTATTCTCCCCACATATCCTGTTCTACGGCAACCGGAGGGAACATACACAGCCTCGCACACACGCAATAGAACACAACACAACACTGAACAGTCTGTTACACTATCAACAAAGCAAGGACTAATGTTTTACCGAATCCCGTCAACTCATACTGCTTTTAATGCTAACCGTAGGTGTCTTTGGTTGCAAGCCCAAAGAGGAAATCGTTAAAAATGCCCGACTTTGCAGTGCTCGCTCATTTCATATCAGGTATGCTGTAGTAGGCTGCTAGTGACAGCCACATCGCTCGGTTAGTTAACAACCAAGTAACGTTAATTGTCATTATTGAGTTGAACTGATTGGAACGAGGACATCATTAAAAATGCCCGAAATGTAGTGCTCTTCATAATCAGGTAAGCTGCCTGAAACTGTAGGCTGCTCAGCCACATCACTCGGTTAGAACGACCAAGTAACGTTACATAATGTCATTATTGAGTTGTGTGCATTATCAACATAACAATATATCTTTGCAAGTTACAGAATAATTATCTACGCTATCCCCAGTTATAAAGGAATGCACGATATATGTATTGCTGGCCACTCTAGGCTTGGCGAATTGACAGCGCCAGTGCGTATGGTATGGGTCTGTAAGACGTATCCCATTAACCAACGTTAATTTCGATGCATAACATTGCTTATCACTAGGCGATAAGCTGTGGTAGTAAGCCGAGAACTGCATTTTAAAACTAAAATCTAACTGTGTGTCGCAGATGAGCACAGAGCAGTCCTGACAGCGGCGTCTTTCACACAGCTCTGTCTGTGTCAATGAGCGGCTCCGGGCTTTTTGCCTACACGATGCGCGCGCAGCTCCATGTTGACAAGCTGTATAAGGGGTCTATTGGTATTGTTATTTTTTACTGGGGAGTCTCTCAGGCTGCAGTAGTGTCATTAAGTAAGGGATAATGGATAGTGAGCCGGTGATTACTGGCGAAATAATGACCGACAGGTGATATTGAGCCCGACGCGCAGCGGAGGGCTTAATGATTCACCTGAAGGTCATTATTTCCAGTAATCACCGGCTCACTATACATTATCCCGCTTAGAACACGGCCTACAACTAAATTATTCAATAATCTGACAAAAATAATTATTCAAATAGATTTTTTAATAGCGTTTTCAACGACAAAGCGGTTTCATTCATAATTGGCACACAAGACACCACAGCTGCAACTGGTTGGCGTAATTAGTAGTGTCTTGCTGACAAAAGGCTCTTATCAACTGATTAATCCAGGTGTGGCAGAGCAGCGGTCGGTTGTCGAGAAATAATGACCGGTGAATCTTGTTGATTGACCAATCAGAATCGAGTATTCAAGAGAGCCGTGTTCTAAGTGAACAAGCAGCTGGGTGTGAGCCGGTGTGAGCCGTGGCTCTCTCTCTCTGTTAGGCATGGGCATTTGGGACTCTAGAGCAGAGACAGACAGAGGCTAGATGGTAAGTTCAGAATTGTCAATTTATTGCATGGAGTTTGGTCCAGATGGCAGAATGAACATGGAGAGCTGACAGGCGGAGGTCCAGGCAGGTGAAAGCAGGGGACTGACAGGCAGCAGGAGTCAGAGCAGGAGGAATCTGCACAGAAGACCAAAGTCAGGTTTTTGTTTTCAACAAAGAAACAGGTTTATGCTTGGCTGGAGAGTTATCAAGACATTGACATTAACTGACATGCTGAGTCTACAATCTGGTGCTGGCTTGTAGTCTGGGCCGGGTATATGAAGAGCAGACAATTAGTGATGAGTGGTAGCTGGGGCCCAGCTCCCACAAACCTGGGTCCAATCCTGCAATCAAAACACAAAGGGAGCGAGGAGAGAAACTAGGGCCCAATCACAAACCACTCCCTACTCACTACCACTTCACTACCGAGTGCCACTCCAAATGGAGTTCCACTCGCGGCTGTAGAGGGCACTGCTGATTGAGGGGAGGGCATAAAAGAGAAGCCGAACAAGTGAGACGCCCTCGCTACCTTACCGGAAACAGGAAGGAGCCGTCACCATGGAGACGGACAGACGCGTTGCCTGTGCCGCAGCTGTCATGCTGTTCCACAATAGACGTGATTTCAACGGGGCGTCTATGATTTAGCTCTCATATAGACCCCTTATACGCCTACGTCACAATGACAACAAGTAGCGTCAGATGCGCAAGACGGAGGCAGAAAGACAGACTCCGCGCAGCCCTGTCAAGTAGTTTTCCAGTCGCCCGAAAACTATTCGAGCTAGATATGTCTTCGTGTTGTACAGTGGGATGCCAGAATCGGAAAGCTATCGTAGGAGAGTATTCAGGTCCGCCTATTCACACTTGGTTAATAAAATAATAAACGATAGAGCCAGGCTGTAACATTATAATTCACCTAATTCTCCCCACATATCCTGTTCTACGCAACTCGAGGGAACATACACAGCCTCGCACACACGCAATAGAACACAACACAACACTGAACAGTCTGTTACACTATCAACAAAGCAAGGACTAAAGTTTTACCGAATCCCGTCAACTCATACTGCTTTTAATGCTAACCGTATAGTAGGTGTCTTTGGTTGCAAGCCGAAAGAGGAAATCGTTAAAAATGCCCGACTTTGCAGTGCTCGCTCATTTCATATCAGGTAAACTGTAGTAGGCTGCAGCCACATCGCTCGGTTAGTTAACAACCAAGTAACGTTAAATAATGTCATTATTGAGTTGAACTGATTGGAACGAGGACATCATTAAAAATGCCCGACTTTGTAGTGCTCTTCATAATCAGGTAAGCTGCCTGAAACTGTAGGCTGCTCAACATCGCTCGGTTAGTTAACGGACCAAGTAACGTTACATAATGTCATTTCAGAGCTGCCAAGTCTCACCCATTGAGAGTGAGAGTCACGCAATTTAACCTCTTCACACGCGCACACGCCACACTTGCTATTTCACACGCTCATAAATGTTTCCCTCTCACTTCTTATATTTCCATAACTCGCTGCTTGCGGCTTGCCGTAGTTCGAGTCTGTCACAGGGTGAGCCCGCCCTATTCTCCCTCTGATTGGCTGACCGATATTCTTACCCTAACTTTAACCAATCATCAGTCCCCCCTGCCTACATCTAACCAGAGCCGTATAATAGAGGATGTTGCGTATCGGATAGCGTCTTCACTTCACGTGAAGACTCAGGTAGGAGCTGGCGTTATATCCGTGAAAATGGCAGAGTGTTTGATGGGAAATGCGTGACGTTCGCCGGGCGCTAATGTGCTCAGTATGAGCGAGAAGCACCCGGCTAGCGGGGTAAGTGAACAGCGTGGCACATTGCTGCTGTGGGTTTAACATCAAACAACCGTGACAAGCAGTGTTCATTAAAATCATCACGCATGTGTGAGCTAATTGATACTTACTATGAGCTAAGGGGATTTACATTAACTGCACACTTGGATTTTTGTCTGTTTGAAAGATGTCAGGGAAGAAGAAGCAGCAGAGAGATCTGCTGTCATTCTGGGCAGTGAAGGGTCAACCACCCCCTGCCAAA
This sequence comes from Poromitra crassiceps, assembly GCF_964638095.1. Classification (NCBI taxonomy): domain Eukaryota; kingdom Metazoa; phylum Chordata; class Actinopteri; order Beryciformes; family Melamphaidae; genus Poromitra; species Poromitra crassiceps. The sequence goes on from NC_139642.1 coordinate 465,141, forward strand.
CTTGCCAGGTCAGAGGAAACAGTGGAGGATCTGACAGAAAATGACAGAGCGGAGGAAAATGAGACTCCAGAAGACACAGAGGATGAAATGGTGGAAGAGACAGAGAATGAGACTGCAGGGGAGACAGGAGATGAGGGAGTAGAAGAGAGTAAAGACAGAGAGAGAGCACAAGGAGGCTGACAGTGCAGGGAGAGCAGCTGGCATGGGGGTGAAGACTGAATAATTACATCACAACAGTAATCCTAATGTTAATTTAAATTGAGATATCCCTCTAAATCTACCCTAAAAAAGGGCCAAAAAAAATTTGCATCGCAAATCTCACTCCTAACTGTGGCTGAAACTTGGCAGCCCTGTCATTATTGAGTTGTGTGCATTATCAACATAACAATATATATTTGCAAGTTACAGAATAATTATCTACGCTATCCCCAGTTATAAAGGAATGCACGATATGTATTGCTGGCCACTAGGCTTGGCCAATTGACAGCGCCAGTGCGTATGGGTCTGTAAGACATATCCCATTAAACAACGTTAATTTCGATGCATAACATTGCTTATCACTAGGCGATAAGCTGTGGTAGTAAGCCGAGAACTGCATTTTAAAACTAAAATATAACTGTGTGTTGCAGATGGGCACAGAGCAGTCCTGACAGCGGGGCTTTCACACAGTTCTCACTGTCTGTCAATGCTGGGCTGACGGCTTTTTGCCTACACGATGCGCGCGCAGCTCAATGTTGACAAGCTGTATAAGGGGTCTATAGCCGGCTAATGTATAGACCTATTTTAGACCAAGCAGTAAATACATTATTAAAATGAATAATTAGCAGTATACAAAAATATACACTAGAGAAGTCCTCCAAGTTAGCATAAAAGGTAATTTATCTGAGCACAAGATTTTAACGTTATGTCAATGCTTAGCTCTCATTTAGCCCAGGATAATGTTGTCTATGCATAGACATGTTTTAGACTACACACAAAATGTATATATTTTTTAATTAATAACCATCCACAAATATGAAAAAGACACACATGGGCTACAAAATAAAGCTAAGTCTTTTTCGCTGAGCGTTATTGCGGTGTTTTTTTTTTTCGAACCACGGTCGATTTTTCAGAAATTCGCTTCCAACGCGTCGGAACACATCTGTGGCTGTGATTGACAGGTGGGTCAAAACTCGCATCGCAATTTCGTGCCGTATATTCGCATCGCTCTTGATGTATACGACCCCTGACTGTGTTTATATTAGGTCTATGTGGAATGTGGAGATGGCCAAGATGGCCAAGATGGCGCCAGTGTGTTTGGCTGCTCGTCTACTGCTCTCGCTTTGGTTTGTGTTCCTGCTGTGTCTAAGCCTTGGCACTGTTCAGATTAAGTCTCTGCTGGTGTACGATCGCCAATCCCTCCTGGACATCCGACAAAATGCCATGTTTAGTGGTTCATTTTGCCACAATGGACAAAAAACCGCGCCGCCGCTCCTAACAGGAATCCCGATTCATCTGTTCCGAGTCGCGCCCCCGCTGCCTAGGAGGAAACGGCTCCGCCGCCGTGGCAAACGGAGCGGCAAGTTGGTGAAACTGAAAGCCATGGCATGCTTTTCGTCCTTTTCTTACGTGAAACCTGGATTATCGTCTCCATCCGCCCTGCCGCAACGACTCTGGGACCCCAGCGCGACCTGCCTCGCTCCGGTTGCCAGCCTGGAGGTGCTATCCCAGCCCGGCCGCCCCTGTGCTCCTCGGCCCGGGTGAATCCCCGCAATCTGCGGTCGCTGACCCGCGCTCCTATTTCCTCCGGATCAAAGGCTCCAGCTCCTGTCAGGATTGGCCTGGTGAATGCCAGATCGCTGACAAACAAAACGTTTATCCTGAGGGATTTCTTCAGCTCCCGCGCCCTGGATCTCCTCTGTGTGACAGAGACGTGGATGGCGGCGGGTGAGTGCAGCGCTCTCGTTGAACTGTTGCCGGCCGGCTGTTCCTACTTCAACACCCCGCGCCCCTCGGGCCGGCAGGGGGGGGGAACAGCGGTCATCTATAAGGATGATATCAAATGCAAGCAATGCTCTGCTTCTTTCTCCAGTTTTGAAGTGACAGTGTTTGAGGTGGGTCGTATTGAGCCTGTTTTGTGCGCACTCATTTATCGACCCCCTAAATACAACAAGGATTTTGTGACTGATTTCTCCAATTTCCTGGCTGGAATATTGCCCAACTATGATCGAGTGTTGATTCTCGGGGATCTGAATATACATGTCTGCTGCCCTGACAAACCGATGGTGAAGGACTTCCTAAACCTTATTGAATCGTTTAACATGGTGCAGAATGTGTCTGGTCCCACTCATGAACGTGGACATACGTTAGATCTCGTTATCTCGTATGGGCTGCCTATACTTAACCTAGAGATCTGTGATACTGTTTTCTCTGATCATAGCCCTGTTCTGTTTCATGTTGTTCTCTCTTGTACTGAGATTAGTTCTAGGGCTCCTGCTAGACTCTGTCGGACTCTTAACCCCCGCACTGCTAGTCGCTTTTCAGCTGCCTTTGAACAGCTGTGTGTCCCGTCTGTCTCGGCTGTTCCCATAGAGGAACTATGCTCCTGGTTTAACTCCTCGTGTGGGACCATAATGGACTCTGTGGCCCCATTGAAATCCAAGTTGCCCAGGGCAAAGCCCGAGCCCTGGTTTAATGACAGAACCCGTGCAGCTAGACAGGAGTGCCGAAAAGCAGAACGTAAATGGAAGAAGGACAAGCTGCAGGTTTCTTCTCAGATTTTAAAGGAATCCTGGCTCTCCTACCAGAACACTGTCAAAGAGGCAAAAAGAGATCACCTAGCGAATATTATTGAGTCTAACCGTCTTAATCCACGTGTACTATATCAAACTATTGACTCTGTTCTTAATATCGCTCAGCCCGTCTGTTTTGAATCACCTGACATTTGTAATGACTTCCTGCACTTTTTCATTGACAAGGTGGTAAATACAAGGGCCCTCATCTCTGCTCCTGCCTCTGACCCCTCTGTTTGTGTCCCATGTCCCGCCGTGCTCAGCTCTTTCGAACCTGTAACATTGTCCTTTTTGGAGGATGTAGTCAGCCACATGAAGGCCTCAGGTTCAACCCGTTCTCACTCCGAGCGCGTAGCATATTGACGCTTTGTCCCGTCCCTTGTGCGTCGCTTGTTACTAACATGGTACCCTTGAGCGACACATGAAACGACTTGGGCTTTCCAACTAAACTCAATGCAAACCCATGGAAGTAATCTTTGACGCTTATGGCAACTGCTCCCCCATTAGCCTAACTGCTCACCCATCAGCCTAACTGCTCCCCCATTAACGTCTGGAGGAGCTAACCTCTCCCAGACCCTAACCCTAAACCTAACCTCTCCCACCCCATGCCTAAACCTAACCTCTCCCAGACCCTAACCCTAACCCTAACCTCTCCCACCCCATGCCTAAACCTAACCTCCCCCAGACCCTAAACCTAACCTCTCCCACCTCGCACGCCTAAACCTAACCTCCCCCCAGACGCTAATGGGCGAGCAGTTGACTAATGGGCGAGCAGTTAGGATGATGGGGGCGCAGTTGCCATAAGCGTCAAAGTTGACTTCTATGGGTTTGCATTGAGTTTAGTCGGGAAGCCCAAGTCGTTGCATGGGTCGCTCAAGGGTACCATGTTAGTAACAAGTGGCGCATAAGGGACGGGACAAAGCGTCAATATGCTACGTGGTCGGAGTGAGAACGTGTTGCACCTCACGACGTCATCCCGGCCCGCCTCTTTAAAGAGGTTTTCCCCAGCATAGCACACATGGTACTAGAAATCATAAATGGCAGTCTCTCTTCTGGTCTTGTTCCCACATGTTTTAAACATGCTGTAGTGCAACCACTGCTTAAGAAGCCAGGCCTCGACCCCACTGTGTTGGCTCATTTCCGGCCCATATCGAAATTGCCGTTTATCTCTAAGATATTAGAGAAGGTTGTCTATGCCCAGCTCCAGTCTTTTCTAGAGGAGCATAATATCCCTGAGGTCTTCCAGTCTGGCTTTAAAACCCGGCATAGTACCGAGTCCGCCTTAGTAAGGGTATTTAATGACATCCTCCTAGCTAATGATGCGGGCGACTATGTCATTCTCGTCCTGTTGGACCTGACGGCTGCATTTGACACAGTGGACCACAACGTCCTGCTCTGGCGTTTGCAGCACCTAGTGGGTATCTGTGGCACTGCGCTAGGGTGGTTCAGGTCCTACCTGACAGGCAGAACCATGTCTGTCAGCGCCGCTGGCTCAGAATCCTCCCCGGCTCCGTTGTCCTATGGTGTTCCACAGGGCTCAATTTTAGCTGCGGTGCTCTTCTCTTTATATCTCCTGCCGCTAGGGTCCATCCTCAGGAAACATGGCATTTCATTCCATTTTTATGCTGATGACAGCCAGATCTACGTCCCCCTGAAGAAGAAAGACGCTGCTCCTAAAGCTCTTCTCTCTTGCCTGGACGACATTAAAGCCTGGATGGCCCTAAGCTTTCTAAGCTTTAACGAAAAGAAAACTGAGGTGGTGGTGTTTGCCCCAAATGGTTCTTGTAACCCCCCTCCATTTGATCTAGGCCCCCTGGCTCAGTTTGTGAAGCCAACAGTCTCCAACCTGGGTTTTAAAATGGACAACGAGTTTAAGTTAGATCGCCAAATTAGTTCAGTGGTGAAGTCTAGCTTTTTTCACTTGAGACAGCTGGCCAAAGTAAAACCCTTTTTAACCACACAGCACTTTGAGACAGTAATCCATGCATTTATTACTTCTCGGCTGGATTACTGTAACGCCCTCTATCTTGGAGCCAGTCAATCTTCCCTTGCACGCCTCCAGTTAATACAGAATGCTGCTGCCCGTCTTCTAACTGGCACGCGCAAGAGAGAGCATATAACTCCCATCCTCGCCTCTCTCCACTGGCTGCCCGTGCACTTTAGAATCCAGTTCAAGGTTCTGCTTTTTACCTTTAAATCATTAAGTGGTCTCGCCCCTCCATACCTCTCTGAGCTCCTCCACCCCTACTCTCCTGCCCGCTCCCTCAGGTCAGCTGACCAGATGCTGCTGGAGGTTCCGAGGGCGAAGCGGAAGCTTAGAGGGGACAGAGCTTTTTCGGTCGCGGCCCCCAAGCTCTGGAACGACCTTCCCCTGCAGATTAGGCAAGCCCCTTCTTTGGCCATTTTTAAAACCTCTCTTAAAACACACTTTTATTCTTTGGCTTTTAACATAGCATGAGACCACTGACCCTGTGCTGACCCCCCCCCCCCAGTTTTTTCTTGTTCTGTGTGTTGTCATTGTATACTGTGTTTCTAGCTACTGTTTTACTTATTACCTATGCACTGTACAGCACTTTGTGGCAGCTGTGGTTGTTTGAAATGTGCTCTATAAATAAAGTTGAGTTGAGTTGAGTATGCTTAGCTCTCATTTAGCCACTTTGTCTTGAATACAGTAGCCTATACCTCTCAATTGTGGACTAATAACTTGACATATTCCATGATTTAGTTGGAGATGTAAAGTCACTGTGAGGGTGTGTGTTTGATCTAAAATACTTGGAAGAAGTAGACGGAACTAACTTATACTTGAATGATGTTTCCTCCGGACGTCATTTCTGCAGCAACCGTCATCGCGCTTGCACCAGTGCAGACTCGCTATTTAAGGGTTTGACAAGCCGCCTCCACACAGTGGTAATCGGTTTGGGACGGCCCTTAATATGGCGGACCTCCGTGTGAACGCGCAAACGGAGGGGTAGTGGATAGGGTTAGGGGATAGGGGCTGGTTTGGGATTGGGCCTAGGAGGCAGAGGATGTTGAGGGCATGACACTCTCCCTCCCCCGCTCTCATGTCTTGTCTCTCTCTCTCCCTCTCTGTCTCTCACTCTCCTTATCTCTCTCTCCCTCTCTACCTGCCTCGGTCTCTCGCGCTCTATCTCACGCAAATGCGGGACATCTAAATAGTTTATTATGTAGAAATAAAATAAAATAAATAATCTGGCCACTAGGGGTTGCACGTGCATCCGGTGCACCAACATATAATCGCCAGTGATCCTCGTATAACTGAGTCTGACCTGGGGTCTCACCATCAAACATTGCGTAGAATCCCTAGGAAGGATTCCTAGGACTGTCGAAAACAATGACTAAACCTATCAGTGATGGCGTGCACACCTGCATGCAATTCCCCATTACCAGCAGCTGCCACAGTGATTATGCACGGGGATCTGCCCCATATCCCGTCCCCTGCATGCTCAAATCCCACCAATGGTCATTGCAAATCACAACATGAAGTTACAGCTCATATAAACGAGCCTGATTATCAATTCAAAAGAAAATGAGAGTGGCTGTTGCTGGCTGTGGTGAATGCAGTATGCGCAACAGAGGAACAAAAAGGGAAATAAAAGTGGTCCGATTTAGAGATAGAGGGGTAAAAGGGGGATTTGGTGCGATAATCAGATGTATTATAACATTGCACCTGAAACATAATGTATTAATCACTGTATTCACTTCTGAGTCAACACCGCAGTGTGTGCCTTTCATCCCCTTATCTCGCCGCTGTGCCAAATGCGCACACACACAGGCATCCTGTCACCATGGATTCTCTACTTAATTCGAACCGATTTCTGCCATTAAACATTCTCTGTAATCTCTGTCATCTGCTTGCTAATTATGTGTGTCAATTATGTTCTTATCACCATTCAGAGTACAACTTTGAAGTGTAAATGTCGCATTTTGGCACTCACACCCCATTGCGATCACGCCCATAACATGACATCACCATGTTATTTGATAGCCTATTGTAGGATAGATTTCTTTCTTCTTTTTATTCCATTGACATTATCATGCAGTTTTGAGGATAAAGCAGCATCTCCCTATAGGCTAAGTCAGAGAACACAGGAAAGGTACAATGAAAGCAATATAGCCTATGAATGGTTCATTTATCCTGCCTTTTATTGGGCCTATGTCATTTTATTTCATTTATATATTTGTATCGCATTTAATTTTTAACAATAGTTCTATTGTAGATCATAATTAGGCCTACAACTTTCACCTAATCATTTTCACTTTGATAGGCTATGGCGTATCAGCATGTGTTGTCTATTGGGCTAATTTTAAGAATGGCTTTAAATCTGTTTTTGCAAATGAACTATTCATATAGAGAGAAAGAAAGAAATACCGTAAATGACCATTATTCATGACCACATGGATTTTTTTTTATACTCTTTATTTTCCTTTTTTCCACACACATACATAACAATTTACACAACAGACAAATATAACAACAAAAACATATTTTGAAAACCTAACAGTGTTGAACATTTAAGGACAGACATGAAACAAACAAATAAACAAGAGCACACTAGGGGGGGTATCTCTGTTAACTCTCCTCTTCTTCGACCTACTTAGATGGTTTAATTAGGGCCTTCAGTCATTTTGTGTCCAGTAAACTACCCACTTCACCCAACGGTAGTCGTGGGTTCTAGCCTTCATTCTCAGGCGACAAGTCAGTTCTTCCATGGAGTGGATCTCCTCCACAATGTTCTTCCATATTTCTACCCCCGGGGGGTCTTCCTTTAACCAGCTCCTTGTGATGGCTTTTTTCCCGGCCAGCGTCATAATCTTTAACAAATAAAGGTCATCCAGAGGGATACTTTCTTCAATTAGCCCTAAATACACAACCTGTGGTTCTCTTGGAAAGTCGTATCCCAACACCTTCTGTATGATCTGTGTAATATTCTAGGTTAGGCTTAGGCGTGGGGGGTGGGAGAGGTTAGGTTTAGGGTTAGGGTCTGGGGGAGGTTAGGTTTAGACGTGGGGGCCGGGAGAGGTTAGCTCCAGCCGGTCCTCCGGGTTAGGGTTAGGGTTAGGGTTCTTTCGCAATGGCGAGTATTTCGGAGTGCCGACATTTCGGAATGCCGAGGTGTCCCCGACATTAAAATTCCAGTGTTGGCTGAGACTATTCTATTCCATGGTGATTAACACTTTGAGTGCCACGGCCCTTGGGCAAAAGGTGCTGTACTGTGCCACATAGGCCGCAATGCATTTTAAAACAGTCATATAATTTCTTTAATAATTACTATGTAAACACTGAACACGCACAAATAACGATGAGACTCTCTTCTATCACCTGCAAAAAAAAGTTTATTGATCCCATTTTCCGTTCTTTAGTTATCAGCCGGAGAAGATAGCTTGATTTAACAAAACAGAGCAGTTTTTTTTTAGAAGCTGAGATAATGGCCCTTTTGTGAAATTAAACATTTCAAACACATCACTGACTCTGAAGCTAATTTTCTGATGTAGTCACACCTCAAAAATAATTTCCTTCAATAAAACAGTGAAGTCCAGGGAATTTTGTTTGGAAGAATAATATTTTTAGCTGCAACCAGCAGCGCTGGCCCCTGCGTGCGCTGCTGGTTGCAGCTTCTTGCTGATCTTGATTTGCTGCTGGTGGACATCGGATATTCTGGCTTGCGTTTGCCAACCCTGTCCTGCTGTCTGGGTCTGTCTGGGTCAGTGCTGTGTGCTGCTCTGCGTGCCCCACCTCCCCCCCTCCTCCTCCCCCCCCCCCCGTTGTGGGAGGAGTGTCTCTCTGCTCTGCTCGGCTTTGCTGTGCGTGTGCTCAGCACTGAAAAAGTCCGCTAGATCCAGCTTTTTTACAGCCGCGTGTACCAGCTCCCATGCTTCCAGTTGAGAATAATAACAAATCCACGGCTGATCATGCGAATGGGCTGTTGCAGCGGACACCGAGGTGCTCAATTGTGATAGCAGATTGGCTGCTGCAGGGGCACAGCTAAACGTTATGCTTCAATGAAGCAGCTGCATACGGACGGATGCGATGCGATTTCCTTTTCCCCAACGACTTCTTCTGTGTTTTACTCCACGTTCTCTCATCTGGAGAGCGCTGTCGCCACCTAAGGGTTCTGTAAAATAGGTTAGACACATTCAATAGCTCTCATATTGTAAGAGGCGATGTAAGAAGCTGAGATGGACACCCCCCCGTCAAAAAAACAATTTCGAGTTATTGACGCCATTTGGCGTCGCTGGGACTCTACGGTAAATTTCTAATGACGCCATATGGCGTCGCTGGCACTCAATGTGTTAACAGCCTTTTATATAAGGCCTTATTATAGGCGGAAATATCAAACTGTTTATTTTTCTGAAAAATACTCAAATCTAATCCTAATGTACTGTCATGGTCGAGACTTTGGCCATCATCCAGTGTCTAAAGATTACATTTCTTTGTGTGTTTGTGCCTTGTCTAGTTAATTTATTTATGTGTGCCATGTCCTCTGTCTGCCCCAGCTGTGTCTACTTTGTAATCACCTCCTTGTGTAGCCTATATCAAGTCTTGTCTCCCCTGTCAGGCCATGTCCACACGGAGACAAGTTTAGGTGTATCCGCTAAAGTTTTTTCTCGTATAGACGTTTCGTCCAGACGGAACCAGCGTTCTGGGAGTATACGTTCTGGGAGTATGCGCTAATTTTTTAAACCGGGTCCCAGAGTCAATAAATCTGAAGACGCTGCACCCTTGCATTTCCGTGTTTACAACCCATACGCATCTTTCCTGAACCGATGACGCCATAGCCCCACGTCTCTCCGCCAGCAACAATTACAGCTACAGCAGCTACTGAGCCTGTTAGGGCTCTTGCAGCAAAATATAATGCTCCTCTATTACCACCGTCAGCAACAAGTGGACATGGAGAACAGCGTGTACAACATCCTCAGGGCTCCACAGCTGACTCTTCCCATCCACCCCTCCCCTCCCTTCATCGGATATTTCCCAGAAGGCTTAGCGGCCGCTAAGTTTTTACAATAACACAAACAAAATCAGGCTAAACGTGTTAGATGGAAATAATATTTATTTTTAATACAAGATGCAATTCTGGAATATTTTAATATTGGACAAAATGGAATTAAATGAAATGTAAACCCTGAGTGTAACGGACATACTCGGGATGCTCTATGTCATGTGTCTCTCTGTTTTCTGTGAAGAGCTCAAATACTATACTATACATAGTGACTCATTTACACAAAACATTTCAGTGAAAAAAAAAAGGCAAGCAACATATCTCAGCAATTAAATGTATATTTATTACTTTTCACGACTCAATTGTTTGTCAGCGGTCTGCTCCATGTGAAACAATACATCCTCATCGGTCTGTATTGCGGTGTGCTCCAACACCGGAAAACCCCAGATTGAATTGAATTGAATTGAATTTCCTTTCATTGTACGATTACAACGAAACTGAGGTAGCCCCTATGGCGAGTTTTGTTTGCCGCTCGGTCAGTTCAACCGTACCCTCAGGGGGATTCAGCTTTCTAAATAAGCCCTTTAGAACCCGGTTGATCTCCTTACAGGACGGAAGGGGACTTGTGAAGAGCCCTGGGTCAAACCTATCGGGACCTAATAGTATTGCCCTAAAAAGCCCTTCCGCTACATCGGGGGGTTCCTTGGTGAGTACGGGGTTTAATAGATCCTTTAGGAGGTCCCCCTTATCCTTCTCTTCTCTATCTGGAGCTCCACTTTTCCCCATGGCCCTCCTGACCCCCTTAGCCTTGTTTCTAACCTGTTCTAGAGAAAACCTAGGCAGTATCTCCCTGATTTTTTTTATAAATGCCCGGGTTGCCCCCCTGCTCAGCCAGGATTCCTTGTAGTACTTTCACCTCATCCTTTTGCCATCTAACCCTGGAGGAACTGGGTACTGATTTGCTGGTGCTGGGGGAGGGCGAGAACTGTGTGCCAGTGTGACTCCTTCTTTTGTGGAGTGAGAGCCCAGCCTTGGTCGTGAATGTCCTCTCACAAAGTCTACATTCTTGATCCCCTTTAGCCTTCCTGACGGGTTTGTGACTCCCGCAGCTAGGGACATGGCAGGCTATCTTCCTGAGATTTGCATTGAACTTCCTGCATCTCTTACATATATAGTCTACCCTGTTTGCTTTGTGACTGGCCTTAAAGTGTTTAGCTGCTGCCGACGCCGTGCCTAGGTGGGCCCTGCATAGGGTACAAGTGGTGCTCTCGAATGGGATGATTAGGCTTACGCCTACATTCCACTAGGTCCGTGTTCGGTCCGTCTGCGCTGCGGTACGGCATCGGAGCCAATACGTTTCCACTCTAATCATTGTGTCAACTCCCACCTACTCCACTGCGTTGCGTGTCTACTCCGTCCCAGCTCCGACGATCCGGAGCTCTCCGAAAAAGATACGCAAGGGTTATATTTTTCACGGATGACGGAGCAAAGCCGCAGCAAGTTGGGCGGAGCCAGGCATGAAATCAACAGGGCAGAGGTGTTTACAGCATTCAATATCAAGCCAGAGGACAAATATGTATGAGGAAAAGTTCATAATTGAAGTGGAAAACCACAAAATAATATATGACACAACACATCCTTTTTACAAGGACAACACCCACCCCTCCTCTGCTCCTCCAGTTGGGAACAATGATCTTCTGCCTGTTTGTCGTTGTATTTATCCCACATACAAATTGTCTCGCTCGATTTTACAGTGATAACCTGTGGGTCTCGTCACTCTAGCTGTCTGGCGGAGCAGAGCCGTGACGTGCTCTGCACGCAGCCGGTTAGTGTTGGCGCAGCACAGAGCACGGAGCAAAACCGGAGAACAGCTGCAACGCAACGCAATGCAACCAGTGCAATCCCGGCGTTACTCTTGTGGAGCTGTCCAGTTGCTTAACGGGCCGTTTGGTGCCTAGCCTGGGTAATTTTTCCTTGTCGTATCCCATGAAAATTACGCTGTTTTGCTGACCGGCGGGGAGGAAGAGTTTCTTCCGTAGTGACTGTCAGGGTAAAATAATTGATTGACTGCTTATTAATTGATTGTTGATTATAGTAGACTCTGTTTAATTATGAGCTAGTTGACATGCATGGATAAATTCTGAGGCACTCAACTACTTTAGCTGGGAAGCAGTTTGTTATGTTTAAAAGGCAAACCCAGCTGGAGAGGAGTGGATAACATAGTATTTTGTCTTCCTGGTGTAGAGAAGATTTTGTTTTAGTTTGTTGTAAGGACCAGGGTCTTATTTTGTCTCCATGGGAAATATCCCGTGGGATTGAACCAGTCACCAGTCATCTGAGCCAAGGGGCTGGGCTGACTATATCTGACATGAAATGTTTATGTTCGGGGCACAATGATTTTGATGTTGTGACACTCTGCAGAGTTCTGAGGATTGAAATAAACAAATCTTTATTCATTACAAACGAGCAACTAATTTATTGGTGCATCAACAAGGCATTTCATTTTAATTTTCCACAACAACTTGGGGGCTCTGCCCGGGATTGTAATCTTTTCGCTGGACCGGGCTGTAAGCGGGGAGTCGACTGATTGATCATCTCCTGTTGTCAGGACCTCGAACCTCGACTTAGCTCACGAGTGGAGGGGTCGGCCCGCCCGCGCAGCCCTGCCCGGTGACTGAGATCTACAAAAAAAAATCCGGTGAGAAGTGTGGAATGCATTGTTGTTGATTGACCAATTATGCAAAAATTTTATTTAGCTGAATACTGTTATACAATTGGTTTTAAAACATAGACAATTGTAATTTCTGCTAAAAGGTACAGGTCTGGGGGATTGTGTAGTGGAAAACGGAAGTAACTTCTGCCTGGGCAATCTTTTGCCTTTGAGGGGAGTGCGATGTGTCCTGGGGATGCTCGCATGAGATAATATTAGATAAAACTCACTATTGCCGTACGGATATACTCACTGCCTAGAGGGTGAGGCGTTGCGTTAGGAGAGGGCGCACGCGTAAGGGGAGCTTACTAGAGCCGACTCTTTTTGGGCAAGGTTTAGAGAAAAAAACCGGCCTGTTTGATCGACGGACAAACAGTAAGACGCGGGTTGAAAGGTATTACTTAGCGTCTAAAACTGCAGTATAAAGGGGGGAAAAAACACATACCCAGACCTGAGTTCTGTGAGAGGAGGTATAAAATTCACAAAACCTACTTTTATTTGGGTTTTAAGGTTTCATAAGTGTTTGAGTAAGCCGGCCGGCAACATAAGAGGGTGTGTTTATTTGTTTTGCAAATCCATGGTGGGTTTACTGTTTGTTTTGAGCGCCGTGGTCTAAGACACACACACACACACACACACACACACACACACACAGTAGCCTGCACCAAACCACATCAGTTAAAACATATATATATATATATATATATATATATATATATATATATATATATATATATATGTTTTGATTGATTGGTACCAACATTTCCACATTGGGAGCCACATATATATATGTAGACTGTATAACATCTATGGTCTAACTTGCCATAAAAAAAAAAAAAAAAAAAAAAGAGAGGAAACAGAAATAATAATCTTCCCTATATTGCTGTTAAAGCCAAAAGCAATACAACACGATACATACATTTATTTTGTTATTTGATTATACATTGTTGTCCTGAACACTTTCTTACTACAAAGTGTATACATCTACATACATATACATATTTCTGTGTATTGTATGAGGACAGCTAATTTCCGCTAGTGTCTTTTATTGTGTCTTTGAAGGACTCTGTCTGGACTCGGCCACGCCACACCCCAGCAGTAGCAGACCGAGATGAAGCAGCTCTCCAGGGCCAGACAGGTGCGCCGGGAGCGGAGGCAGATGCGTCGATACCCGCACAGCCACCAGCGGATGCAGAACCCCCCGGTCCACGAAAGCCAAGTCCGCTTTTTCCCTCATGATGCAGAACTCCTCTGGACAGAGGGCATGAGGTTTCAACGTGAGAAAGTTGTCAGAGACCAAGCAGAGAGCATGATGAATACGTGCATGCAACTTCTTGTTCGCCTCACTGAGACTTTTAAGCGAGTGAACGCCCTGCACGAGGAAATGTTGATATTCCTCCACAACAGCAACATGCAGCAGAGCGATGGCAGGGGCCGAGGGAGAGGAACAGATGGACAGTTTGGTGGCAGGGGTCGACAGGAGAGAGAGCGACGTCCGCGCCTAGCACGTGACCAATGCGCTCTGTGTGGCCGCTATGGGCATTGGAAGAACGAGTGTCCTGATGCCCTGAATGGACAATTTCAACCTGGACAGTGTCAATAGCGACGGAGAGGATTCATACCAAAATGAATTCAACTGACTGGAAGGGGGTGTGGCGCTGTGCCGGGGACAGAGAGAGGGCCTTCACTGCATGGACACAAGCAGGAAAGTGTAAACACACACACGCACACGCTTACACGCTACAGCTGTTCAAAATACAATAGATAGGCTTGAGAAAGTATACACAACACACACAGTACACTGCACAGCTGTTTGAAATACAATAGGTTTGAAAAAAAAAAAAAAAAATCATTGCAAACCACCAACTGACTCATACTTTATGTATAAAAAAAATGATGCTCAGGCAGTAGTAAAAGCCATGATCACTGAAACCATTCCAAGGTGGGGAAGACCTAGGATGATTAGCAGTGATAATGGAGCACATTTTGTCAATCAAGTAATCAGCCAAATAGGAGATTACTATGGTATTGATTTGAAAACCCACTGTGTTTGTCATCTGCAGAGTGGAGGAGCAGTTGAACGTGAGAACGCAGCACTGAAAAGTGAAACTGGTCAGGTGCTGCGCTGAAACAGGCTTCCCATGGACAGAGGTCTTGCCATGGTGTTATTTCAAGGACAGGAGTGAGGGCCAGGTGTGGCCTGGGCCCATTTGAAATTCATTTTGAAAGACTACTGTAAGTGCGATCTGCACCAAATCAAGCACATATACTCGCATGGCCGCCACCTATAACATACTAGAAGATGAGAGCGCTCGCACTCAGCCTTTCAAAATGGCAGGCAAATAGCAATCAACCGTAGGTTGTAACCTTCAGATTCCTCAAATTGACCATATTTGAGGGGCGTGAAGTTGCACTTGCTGTAAGCGTAGCTCCACCCACTTTGCCGCACAGCCAGGCCACCTTTCGAAGCCTACTCCCTGCGAATCCTAGCCTAAACAGACCTACGCCATGCAAGTTAGGCCCTGACACAGCTGAAATCCTGTCTCAATAACTCAGAAATCTATGATTTAACCCAAATGTGACACTGGACGCCATGGGACACACAGCAGGACACACGGCAGAAGACCCATTCTTGCTACAGGCTAACTACATGACCCACTTTACAATGTCAAACTGTTTATAGCCCTCCGTTCAATGAGTGAATTTGACTGAATTGTTCTATGTGACATGGTATGGCGATTTTGTGGACGACAACTTGTTCCAGTGCCCGCCATTTTGAAAGACTAAGTGCGATCTGCACCAAATCAAGCACATATACTCGCATGGCCGCCACCTATAACATACTAGAAGATGAGAGCGCTCGCACTCAGCCTTTCAAAATGGCGGGGAGTGGAGCAAGTTGCGAGCTAGACTCGACCACAGCTGTAAATCGGCAGAAATCTCTGGATTTCGACAATATTTCAGCTGTTTTGGACTCTAACTTGGACAGCATAACTCCGATTTGCCTAAAATTTGCAGAGAGTAGGCTTCGCAATGAGTCCTAGGCATGTCCTCACTCTGGTGGAGCCCACCCCAAATGTTTTCCCACTCACCTTTCATAGATAATGCTTCAACTTCCACCTGAAAAAAATGTAATTGGTTATTTTGTACACTTTAGTTAGCCTGGGTGATCCCAGAGTCTCTGGAGATTGGATTACCATTCTCCAGAGCCTCTGGGATCACACAGGCATTAAGCCGCCACGCCACGTCAAGGCAGTGTCCTTGTGGAGTTTTTTTTTTTTTTTTTTTTTTTTTTTTGTTCTGCAAGTGCATTTTTTGTTTTTTCATGTTTTTTTGTTTTTTCTTGTTGTTTTGTTTTTAACCGTACAAATTTGTCCCCCCAGGGATAAAATAAAGCAGTGAGTATTTCTCACACTTGTGCCTAAAATAAGAATATGTGACTCACAAAAAAAACAATAACAGTAGAATATAAACTGGCACTATAAATAAAAAACTGAATCACAATTGCAAAAATATGGGGAGGTAGGAGTGGTCAGGTGTCAGGAGGTAGAGGAGTGGATGAGGCGGGGGCAGGTGATGTGGGATGGGCGTCAGGAGGGGGAGCAGTGGAGGAGGGGGTGGCAGGTGATGTGGGAGGGGCGTCAGGAGGGGGAGGAGGGGGTGGCAGGTGATGTGATAGGGGCGTCAGGAGGGGGTGGCAGGTGATGTGGGAGGGGCGTCAGGAGGGGGATGAGGGGGTGGCAGGTGATGTGATAGGGGCATCAGGAGGGGGAGCTGTGGAGGAGGGGGTGGCAGGTGATGTGGGAGGGGTGTCAGGAGGGGGAGGATTGGAGGAGGGGCTGGCAGGTGATGTGGGACCTTGCTCAGAGGCTGGAAGAGGGCAGGAGGGCGGTTTCCATTCCAGCCATTACCAAACATGCCAGTACCTTGTCAATGTGGTCTGTGTCGTCATTGTCAAAGGTCTCACATACTTCGGACCACTTGAGAATAACAGCTGGAGCCTGAGGCGGAGCCGGAGTCAGGGCGGGAGCTGGAGCCAGGGCGGGAGTCGGAGCCTCCACCTCCCACAAATCCAAATTTTCTATGATGTTTGAGATGTAGTCATCATCCTCAAACTGACACACAATCACAAGAAATGCAATATTACACACAGTTATCACACTATATGTTAAGTATATCAGCTATGTGTAACAACATTCTTTATATTCAATATTCATTAAGTATGTTGTAAAAAAGACAAACAATGTTGTCTGGCAGTAAAACGTTTTACTCACGTCACCATTAAGAAAATGCGGACTCCCTTCATCAAAGAAAACCTCCTCTTCCAGCAGCGGAGGCAGCTGTGCATTAAAGAATCAATGTATAACTGTTTTGTTTCTCAGGTATGAGGTAAGTATATCAGCCTGATAAACACATACTGATATTACCAGGTCTGTGTAAGAACAGTTGTTATATTCCATAATCAATATGTTGTAAAAAAAGACAAACAATGTTGTCTGGCTATACAACATATAGACAATATACTCACAGCAAAAGGGGCAGGAGGGGACCCGGCGGAGGTGTTGCCGCTTATTTCCTTCCGCCCTATCTTCCTTGGCTCAACATTGTTATCCTTCCTCGCCCTCTTCCTCCCCCTTCCCTCTGCCTCAGGGGAGGAGGGCAGAGAGGCAGCAGGAGAGGCAGAGGGGGGCAGGCAGGCAGCAGCCGGAGCTGGTGATCCCTCACTGGAGGAGGGCCGAGAGGCAGAGGGGGGCAGAGAGACAGAGTTTGTGAGCTGCTTTATCTGGACTTGCAGCCTGAAAAGTTCCTCTGTTTTGGCTAAGCATCTGCCGTCCTGGCAGGGTGGGCCTTCTCCAGCTTCTGCGTCGTGCTCCGCTGTGCTCCTTCTTGCTCCGTCTTGCTGGAAGTTTCCTCCGGAAGCACTATCTGTGTCCAGGGTTGACACCATGGGGGGGTTGGGGTTGGAGGCGCGCAGGTCGGCGAGTTGGTCCAGGGTGACCAGTCTTTTGGCATCTGCCACATGCCTCTCCAAATCTGGGACCTCTGCCGTGTGCTTTGGGTAGTGCTTCCGGAGGAAACCCACCTCCTTACCACAGACTGTGCAGCTCCCTTTCTCTAAAAGTGTGTGGCCCGAGGCCAATTTTGTGAGGATCTCTCTCTCCTGGAGGTTTAGAATCTTATGTTTTTCTTTAAGATGTTTTGCAACATAATGATATCGTTTGTCCTTTGTTGCACAGTCCGGGATCGGGCAGCGGGCCGTTTGTTTTCCTTTACCCATGACTGTAGAAGAAATGAAAATAAATAACTATTTTTTGTTTACCACATGCCAAATAAAACACTATCATGAAAACAAGCTAACATCACCCATGAGTCTGTATCTATGATGAGATAAGAAAAGAGTAAATGCATATAACATGCTATAACACCACTCCTAAGTTTGTATCTTTGAGAGAAATGCAAACCAAAACATGGTAACTCAGTCCCCACTGATATGTCAAGACTTGAAACTAAAGAAAAAAAAAAAATTCTGCAGCCAACTCTGTATTGTGTGTGTGTGTGTGTGTGTGTGTGTGTGTGTGTGTGTGTGTGTGTGTGTGTGTGTGTGTGACCAGTGACATCACTGGTCCACACTAACTCAAATTAATAACTCATTAACTCAAATCAACTCTCAATAACTGTCAAACTATTCATTATTCATCTAGTTTGACAGTTATTGAGAGTTGATTTGAGTTAATGAGTTTTTAATTTGAGTTAGTGTCACTGGTCCACACTTTAACACTCAATAACTGTCAAATTAAATCACAGACTTCAAAACGGTTTACAGTTTTCTGATATACTACTGATGTTCTAATGATACAAAGCTGGTTGAAAATGGGCGGAGTGTTCCTTTAATCTATTGTAAAATTCTTCAAGTCGAATCTAGTTGACCAAATGGAAGAAAGTTGAGCTAATGGAAGTGTGTGTTCCCTTACATGTTATAGTCCTTTCAATTGGTCAAATGCATAAAGAAAGTAAAAAAAAACATATAATATAATATATATATATAATAAGAAGAAGAAGTGAGAAGCAAGAAAGTTTCTTACCTTTTCAACGAAGATGCAATGTCCAACTGAAGAGTGAACATGTCATAACATGTTATAAAGAAAGCATAGCATTTCTTTGCATAAAGAAAGTAAAAAAACATATAATATAATATATATATATAATAATAAGAAGAAGTGAGAAGCAAGAAAGTTTCTTACCTTTTCAACGAAGATGCAATGTCCAACTGAAGAGTGAACATGTCATAACATATTATAAAGAAAGCATAGCATTTCTTTGCATAAAGAAAGTAAAAAAACATATAATATAATATATATATATATAATATATAATATATATATATAATAATAGTTAGTTAGTTAATAGAGTTACCTAAAGGGCGTGTCAAAGATCAAACCGCCCGAAAACAGAGTTTATTTCTTTTCCTACATTTTGAGGTGTGCCGGGGTGTAGTGTAGCTCAGATTTGCACCAAATCAACCACATGTAGTCACATGGCCGCCACCTATAACATACTAGAAGATGAGAGCGCTCCCACTCAGCCTTTCAAAATGGCGGGGAGTGGAGCAAGTTGTCGTCCAGAGAATCGCCATACCATGTCACATAGAGAAATTCAGTCAAATTCACTCGTTGAACCCAGGGCCATAAACACTGTTTGACATTGTAGAGTAGGTTGTGTAGTTAGCCTGTAGCAAGAATGGGTCTTCTGCCGTGTGTCCTGCTGTGTGTCCCATAGCGTCCAGTGTCACATTTGGGTTAAATCATAGATTTCTGAGTTATTGAGACAGGATTTGAGCTGTGTCAGGGCCTAACATGCATGGCGTAGGTCTGTTTAGGCTAGGATTCGCAGGGAGTAGGCTTCGAAAGGTGGCCTGGCTGTGCGGCAAAGTGGGTGGAGCTACGCTTACAGCAAGTGCGTCGCCACACCCCTAAAATATTGTCCTAGCCTGAACGCGCACCAAATTGAAAATATGTTAGGGAGATTGGATTACCATTCTCCAGAGCCTCTGGGATCACACAGGCATTAAACCGCCACGCCACGTCAAGGCAGTGTCCTTGTGGAGGTTTTTTTTTTTTTTTTGTTCTGCAAGTGCATTTTTTGTTTTTTCTTGTTGTTTTTGTTATTAACCGTACAAATTTGTCCCCCCAGGGATAAAATAAAGCAGTGATTATTACTCCAAAATCACAGAATAAAAGTTTAAATAACTGAAACAGTTATGTGCCTAAAATAAAAATATGTGACTCACAAAAACAATAACAGTGGAATGTAAACTGGCACTTGAAATATATGAATGTGTGTGTATATTAATATGTATATATGTATACATGTTATTGTATGATGTGTATATATTATATTTATATTTTCATATTATTATATAATCTGAAACAGAATTACTAGTAAATATTACACAGTAGTATATAGACAGGGTTAGACCAGGAAGCTTGTTATTATTTATTATTTATGGAGAAGGGGTGGGAGTTAATAAGTTTTACTTCTTCCCACTCCTTTTCGAATATGTATATATTCTATTTTTCTTAGTTTCTGAAATGGCTTTTATTTTATTATTTTGCTTTCATATTCGAAATAAACACTTCAATCAATCAATCAATCAAATAAAAAACAGTGAATCACAATTCCTAAAATATGGGGAGGTAGGAGTGGTCAGGTGTCAGGAGGTGGAGGAGTGGATGAGGCGGGGGCAGGTGATGTGGGATGGGCGTCAGGAGGAGGAGCAGTGGAGGAGGGGGTGGCAGGTGATGTGGGAGGGGCGTCAGGAGGGGGAGGCAGGTGATGTGATAGGGGCGTCAGGAGGGGGAGCTGTGGAGGAGGGGGTGGCAGGTCATGTGGGAGGGGCATCAGGAGGGGGAGCTGTGGAGGAGGGGGTGGCAGGTGATGTGATAGGGGCGTCAGGAGGTGCAGGAGTGGAGAAGGGGGTGCCAGTCTCAGCAGCTGGAAGAGTGCAGGAGGGCGGGTCGCATACCAGCCGTGACCTAAGCTGTCTCCCCAACGGCTTCAACACCACCGACAGCCGCTTCATGAGAAGACGTTTCTTGGGGGAGCAGTATTTTTCCTGCATCTCGGGGGTTAGGGTTAGGGTCCTCTTGGTTCGGTGTCTTTTAGCTGGGCTGACATGTGCTTGTTTTTGTTTTACCGGTGTCTGTGTATTGCACAAAACAAGACAAAAATAATGTTGTGAACTTGTTGTGGGCACTGTTAGGAGAGACTGATGCATTATCATACATGATTTGACTTACCATTTCAGCTCCAGAGGTTCCAGAGGTCTCTGCATGGCTGCTCTCTGGGCTGGTTGGGGCAGAGGGCACCCATTGTCGGGGGTTGCGGCGCTGTCGAGACAGGAAGTGGCTAGGGCGGCGCGGGCTGTCGGCAGGATCCTTCTGTTGGGGTTTCTTCTTTGGGATTGTGCGGGTCTTCAATGGGTAGTATATACCCCAGCTCGGATTTGTGGTCTTGGGAGGGGAGGCGGGGGTCTCGTAGGACCACTCTTTGCCGAGGTCTTGTCTTGTCAGGGAGGGTGAGCCGCGTCGCCTACCTGTTGGCCCTTTGTCGCAGACCCGGGCCCTTGGGCGGGTTGGTGGCGACGAGGTGGACGGGGTTGGTGGCGACGAGGTGGATGGGGTTGGTGGTGACGAGGTGGACAGGGTGGATGGCTCCTCAGGCGCCAGGGCGGCGATTGTCTCCTGCCGCTCCTTTGCAGCAGATATATGCTGGAAAATCTCCCGCATCCTCTGTGCCCGCCCAACGGTCTTGTACATGGCATAGAATCGCCGCTGGGACTCAATGTCATGGCTCATGAACTGCGCTACTTCCACTCTGAGGGCGGGGTCAGTTTCTGTGTAGTTCTGAAAACAAAAGAAGAGACTGGTCAAAGCCTGGTTCCACTTTACATCAACTCGCACCCCATAGGAACCAAGTGTCATAGCTGACATATGTTTAACTCACATATGTGCAGACCGCAGTACGGATGTCCAGGAAGCTGGGCCTTCCCGGGAGCCCCATCTCGCGCCACACCCTGCGGAAGTATCGGATGAGACTCTTGCATGAGCCGCTGCCCCCGCTGTTCAGGAAGTATTGGCTAGGAGGGGCGCCCCTCTCCCTCAGTTCCAACCAGTCCTGGAACCACCGATATTCCTCTGTTAAGAAGTAGAGCTGGGCATATCCGTGTGAGCGGACAGTCTTGTTCTCTACATGTATTTTTGTCGTCTACATTGCTCCCTCAGCTGACGTCAAGGAAGCCGCCAGCATCATAGGCGACCTGGTAGCACAGGCTGAAGCAAAGTCGCCTGATGCGGCCAAATTAATTCTCGGGGATTTTAATATGTGCAGTCTGACTGAACTTCTACCGGCATACCATCAATATGTGACATGCCCCACTCGGGGGGATGCCTGCCTCGACCGCTGCTATGGGAACGTGGATAAAGCCTATTACGCCAAGGCTCTACCAGGGCTAGGGAGCTCAGACCACAGTATGATTCGGCTCATCCCTGCCTACCAACCCCGGCTGCGCCGAGAAAAGACACGCAAAATTGAAGCCAAGTGCTGGACTAGCGAGGCAACTGCCGCTTTGAATGACTGTCTACACCGCACGGAGTGGGAGATCATAATGGACTCATGTGAGGATCTTAATGATGCAGCGTTCGCTGTATCAAGTTATATCACGTTTTGTGAGGACTTAATTATCCCCAAAAAAACAGTAAAACTATACCCAAATAATAAACCTTGGGTCACTCCAGAACTGAAAGAACTGCTGAATCAGAAAAAGAGGCTGTTCAGCTCCGGGGGCAGTAAAGAGGAAATTAAAATTGTACAAAGTAAAATTAGGAAAAAAATAACAGAATGCAAGGCTGCCTATAGAGACAAGATACAGTCTCTTTTTAATCACCACGACTCAAAGAAAGCCTGGCAAGGTCTACAAATTATGACAGATTATAAACCCAAAAGGCACACCATGACTGTCGATGATGACTTTGTTTTTGCCAATGATTTAAACAGTTTTTACTGTAGATTTGATTCTGTTGATTATTCAACACAGCAGGCTGAAGCAGCTGATAAACTCACAGGTCTTCCAGCTAATGAAATCACAATTACTCTGGACGAGGTCAAAAGGCAGTTTTTGCGTGTTAACATCAACAAATCTCAGGGTCCAGATGGCATTAGCTGCAAGGTCCTGAGATCATGCGCTGACTCACTTGCTTTTCCTTTTCAAAAGCTGTTTCAGCGCTCCCTGGATACAGGGGTAATCCCAGACCAGTGGAAACGCTCTTTAATAATACCTGTGCCGAAGAACAACAGGCCTAAAGAGATGAATGACCTGCGGCCGGTTGCATTAACCTCTGTTCCCATGAAATGTCTCGAAAAAATTGTCCTGAAACATCTCCTCAATGAAGTCTCAACATCCTTAGATCCCTACCAGTTTGCGTACCGGCCAGAGCGGGGGGTGGATGATGCACTGCTGACAATGACCAACAGCATATATGAACACTTAGAACAACCTCACAGTTTTGTGAAAATAGTGTTCATTGATTTCAGCAGTGCGTTCAACACCATTCAACCTCACCTGCTGGTGAGCAAGCTGATGGATTATAATGTGAATCCTAGGCTTATTATTTGGATTAATGACTTTCTTTTGAACCGCTCTCAGCAGGTCCGTTTTAACGTAGCGGTTTCTCTTCTAAAATTAATCAACACAGGAGCCCCCCAGGGCTGTGTTTTGTCTTCCATACTGTACATATTGTACACCAATGAGTGTCGAGCTTTAGGCTCCACTCACACTTACTTTAAGTATGCAGACGACACAGCCCTGGTGGGGTTCCTCAAATCGGACGATGCCTCCCTGAGTAGCTTTGAAGAAGAGGTGGAGCACTTCAGCAAATGGTGCTCTGACAACTTCCTTCAGGTCAATGTGACCAAAACAAAGGAAATGGTCATAGACTTCAGGCGGAGTGGAGGAGAAGTTCCACCCACCCTTGTTAACGAGGCACCGATTGAAAGAGTTAGGACCTATAAATATCTAGGGATAGAAATCGATGACCAGCTGAAGTTCAATGAATGTGCTACTGCCAAGGTCAAAAAGCTGCATCAGCGATTGTTTTTCTTACGAAAACTGAAACTGTTTAATGTTGACCGTTACATCCTGCAACTGTTTTATAAGGCCATCCTTGAGAGCATCCTGTCCTTTGGCCTGATCTGTGTGTTTGGGAACATGCGCAACCAAGATCAAGCTAAGCTGCAGCGCATGATTAAGCTGGCAAGCAGGGTCATCGGATGTGATCAGACGTCTGCTGCCCAGCTGTGCAAAGATCTCATTCTGGGCAAGGCCGAGCGCATCATCCATGACCCTGCTCACCCCTTACACAGCAAGTTCCAACTCAGCCATCGGGGCAAAGGAAGGATGCTGCAAAGGAAAATTAGAACCACAAGGTTCAGCAAGTCCTTTATTCCATCTGCAATCAGAATGCTGAATGAACAAGACAGCACAAAAAGTAAACGCAAAACTTAATAGCCTGTTTTTTGCTTCTTTTCCCTCCTTTTTAGTATGTTAGGGCGATGATAACTACCTGTATGCACAGTGCACTGTAGCCTCATGTTTTATTGTGTGTGTGTGTGTGTGTGTGTGTGTGTGTGTGTGTGTGTGTGTGTGTGTGTGTGTGTGTACGTACATGGAGACATGTAGTGCACAAAACTGAAATTTTTAGGTCTTGTGATTTATTGTTTTTATGCTTTTATATGCTTTATTTTTGCACCTTCGATGTCCTCATGTGATTTATGGTTTATTATTATGTTTCTATATGTTTTCATGCTTGCACCTTTGACCACCTGAATTTCCCTATGGGATAATAAAGTTTACCTTGACCTTGACCTTGACAACCTGCAACAGACAAAGAGACAAACACATCCAACAGACAAAACCTTAATGATCATTATACATCATCAACAACAAAAGGCATTTGATACTGTTTTACATCCATTTTTAAACTTACATTGATGCAGAAGCCGCTGTCGGGGTTCCCAAGCGGGTGGCGGACCTCCTCCGCGGACATTTTGGTAAGAATCCCCGACCGGCACCCATAGAGGCAGCAGATGTATGCAGCGAGGTATCCGTAGAACTGGTAGATGGTGTCCCACCCCTTGCCCCTGATGCTGTGTGGGTGTGGCTCCTCCCTGATTTTGGCTGAAATAAGAATACAGCCAAAGAGAGCAGGTTGTGTGGAGAGAAACGAGAATGAGGGGGAACAGATTCTTAGCCATCCAATGAAGTATGAGTCGAGTAGGAGAAAGTAGGTCGGTTAGAAAAATGTATAAGAACTTTGTTTCTCAAGGTATAAGGTAGGTATAATAGGTAAGTGTACACACACAGACACACAAACAGGATCTAGAATGAGAACTCACCCAGTAACGTGGGAATGGCTTCCCTGGCCTTGTCCATACAGGTCCTCAGGGCCTCTTTGCTGATTAAGCGCTCCTCCTTGCGGGCCTTCACCTGGACTTGGTGCAATGACAGCTTCCTCCCAATCAATTTGATGAGCCGCTTTGCCTCAGTGACCAGCATGGTAATCTCTCCCTCTTTGAGGCGTGTAGCTGGGGTTTTCATGACCTTCAAATACTCAAGAAAGCCCACAATCTCTCCCAGGTACTTGACCTGGGTGGGGGGGCTCCAGTCTAGCTCTCGCATGACAATGCACATGCTGTGGGAAGATAAGTTTGTGTTAATCAATATTGGGATTATGTTGTAACCAGTTAGTTCATTCTTGATATCATAACTACATTTACCTTCTCAGGCGCGCTCGGTTGTTTAAAAACTGCCATGACCACCAGTCGCGGGTTTTCCACCCCATCATCATATAGGCTAGCCAGGCCTTTACGTGCCCGTATGCGGTCATCGCGTTCTCAACCATTTTGGGTGTCAAGGTCACGGAGTCTCCTCTCAGGTACTCCCTGTATTACACCATGAATTTCTCTGTGAATACATGATAAATGAGTTATTTACAGCTAACGTAGCATTACACATTAGTAAACACACAGTGTGATGTTTCTCACTGGTTGAGTCTGGGAGCAGAACATTTCTCATCTTGGACCCCTTTCCTCTGCCGCCGAAGATCTCCCTCATCTCCATGGTCAGTTGGATCCCCTGGGACTGCTGCTTGGGCTGCTTATCAGAAATAAATGATTGTTAACACATTCAGTGCCAAGGACGTCTGTGGACGTCCTAAAAAAAAGTAACGAGGAGTGCCAAGGACGTCTGTGGACGTCCTAAAATCATAATTCATATTATTCCATAATTCTGCTGTTTAAGGTCGTACCTAGCCAGTGAGCATGAATCCCTTCAAGGGATCACACGGCGCCACCTTAAACATCGTCACAGGAGCTGCTCCACCCACCTCAGATCCTTTACTTTGTACAGGAGACAGCGGAGAAAGTGGAAACCGATGCATGCTTTCTGCCAGCGCCGTATATATTGCTCTGCCTACAGCGGAGAGTGGGCTCGGCTGCATCCGCGCTCACAACTGAGCTCTTATGCTTCTATCTATCTCCACACGATTTCCTAGAAAGGCAGCATCCGAAGCCGAACGGCCATGCCTTTTCGTTCAGTCGCGTTTGCCCATCAAGGAAATGATGCGCGCTGGGATCTGTCCGGGGCAAAAACGAGAAAACAAACTGTGCGTGTGGGAGGAGCCCGCAGCTCAGAGGTGGAGAAGGGAGAGGGGGGAGGGGGGGGGGGGGGGGGAGAGGTGTGTGTGTCACACAGGCTTCACAGAAACCACACCACACGCCACCACATCAGAAAACACCAGCCAGAGTCAGTGAATGTGGTCGAAATTAGAGTGCAAAAGGTATTCATAAAAGGGCCTATAACTTGGAAAGTAAAAAAAAACGACAGAAAACCATTGAAAGTGCACTTTTTTGAGAGGCTGTAATTTCATAATGGAACTGTCTAGAAACAAAATTTCTTCTTTGGAAGAAGCAGGAGTGTTCAATCTTTCATTAAAGTCCAGCCCCGTTAATATAGCCATAATAGAAAAAATTCTATAGCTGTTTTCAACTGAATGGAAGTGAATCTGGCACAGGCTCCAGACAATTTTACTGAAGCGCTGTGGCACTGAATGTGTTAAGAATGGCTATATAAAAGTGGCATTTGTCCCTTTATAAATTTGCCCGAAATGCGGGGAAATAATGCATTTTGGCCCGAGAAGAGAAGGTCGTAGAGACTTGGGACCACTTTAGAGCACGCCTCCTCCAAACCCACTCACTTGTTTGTCCGTAGTTGGAGCTTGAGACGGTCCCGGAGGTGGAGACGGAGCCGGAGCTGAAGCCGGAGCTGCAGCCGGAGCTAAAGCCGGAGCTGCAGCCGGAGCTAGAGCCGGAGCTAGAGCCGGAGCCAGGGCGGGAGCCGGAGCCTGAGGCGTAGCCAGGACGGGATCCAGAGCCTCCACCTCCCACAAATTTAAAGATGAGATGATCTTGTCGACGTAGTCCGTGCCTTCATCATCCTCATACTGACACACAATCACAAGAAATGCAATGTTGCACACAGTTATCACACTATATGGTAAGTATATCAGCTATGTGTAACAACATTCTTTATATTCAATATTCATTAACTCATTGAGTGCCAGCCACTTTTGGAGAACGGAAGCTCCCAGTGCCAGAGTTTTCAGAGCGTTTTCAGTGATTTCTCGAGGCCCACAGAATATTGTGTGATATTACTATGTAAACACCGAACACGCACAAAGAACGAACTGGCTCTATTGTATCATCAGCAAAAAAAAGTTTATTGATACCATTTTCCGTTCTTTAGTTATGAGCCGGAGAAGATAGGTCGTTTTGAGCAAATACAGGCGTTTCAAATTATTAGCTGAGATATTCCGCCTTTTGTGAAATGCAGCATTTCAAGCACATTCACTGAGTCTGAAGATAATATTTTCTGATGTAGTGACGTGGTGTAGTTGTGTGATGCCCTGCGTGCCCCACCCCCCTCTCCCCCCCTCCCCTCCTCAGCTGCAAACTCCTCCCCACACGTAACACACAGCCAACACGCACCCACTCTATTTTCGGAGTGCTCCGTTTGTGTGTGCCGGGCGGCTCCCAGCGCGATAGGGAAGAGCCAAACCGGACTGCTGAATGGTTTGGCGTCGGGTGCTGCTTTTCTGGTGGCTAATCGTGTGGAGAAACTATACAGACAGACAGACAGACAGAGACAGAGGGGCTCAGTTGTGTGCGCGGATTGACTCCTGTTCGCAGCCCGACGTCAGCTGCAGACAGAGCAATCTATATGGCTCTGGCTGCAGCATGCATCGGTTTCTCTTTGATCACGGCTTTTTCCTCCTGTTTCTCAGGACCTGTCTCTAATCTGGAGAGCACTGTCGCCACCTAATGGGTTTGTAAAATAGGTTATAGACCTCCAATAGCTACAATATTTGTACAGGAGATGCAGAAGGCTCTGATCGAGGTCCCACCGTCAAAAAACGCATTGGACGTCGAAAGACATCCTTGGCACTCTACGTCACTATTTAATTGGACGTCGAAAGACGTCCATGGCACTCAATGAGTTAAGTATGTTGTAAAAAAGATAAACAATGTTGTCTGGCAGTAAAACGTTTTACTCACGTCACCCATAAAAAAAGGCAGACTCCCTTCATCAAAGACGACCTCCTCTTGCAGCAGCGGAGGCAGCTGTGCATTAAATAATATCTTTCTCAGGTATGAGGTAAGTATATCAGCCTGATAAACACATACTGATATTACCAGGTATTAGCCTATTGAATCAATAGGGATATCAAAACCCATATTTCTATCTAAATTCCTTACACCAGGTACGTGTAAGAACAGTTGTTATATTCCATAGTCATTATGTTGTAAAAAAAAAAGACAAACAATGTTGTCTGGCTATAGACAATATACTCACAGCGGAAGGGGCAGGAGGGGACCCGGCAGAAGTGTTGCCTCCCATCTGCCTTGGCTCAAGATGCTTGCGTTTCCTCACCCTCTTCCTCCCTCTTCCCTCTGCCTCAGGGGAGGAGGGCAGAGTGGCAGCATCAGAGGCAGAGGGGGGCAGGCAGGCAGCAGCCGGATCTGGCGATCCCTCATTGGAGGAGGGCCGAGAGGCAGAGCGGGTCAGAGAGGCAGGAGCCCCACCACGCTCCTGCAGCACCTTTGGACAGTTGGTGAGCCGCTTGATGCGGAACTGCACCCTGCGAATTTCCTCCCTTTGGGCAATGCATCTGGGGTCCTGGCAGGGTGGGCCATCTCCATCTTCTCCATCTTGCTCGGAGCCGTGTTCCTCCTCCATGTCCAGGGTTGAAACCATGGGGGGGGGGTTGGGGTTGGAGGCCCGCAGTTCGGCAAGTTGGTCGAGGGTGACCATTCTTTTGGCATTTGCCACATGCCGCTCCAGCTCCACTTCTGGCATGTCTGCCCTGTGCGTCGGGTAATGCTTCCGCAGGAAACCCACCTCCTTGCCACAGACCGTGCACCTCCCTTTGGCCAGAAGTGTGTGGCCCGAGGCCAATTTAGTCAGTATGTCTCTCTCCTGGAGGTTTTCAATGTTGTGTTTCTCCTTCAGGTGTTTCGCAACATACTGATATGCTTTGTCTTTTGTTGGACAGTCGGGGATCGGGCAGCGGGCCGTGGTCTTTGCTTTACCCATGACTGTAGAAGAAATGAAAATAAATAACTATTTTTTGTTTACCACATGCCAAATAATTACACCTGCCCTCACAGTATCATGAAAACAAGCTACCATCAACCAAGAGTCTTTATCTATCATAAGAAAAGAGAGAAACATTCCAACATAACACCACGCTTGAGTTTGTATCTATGAGAAAAATTCAAGATTCAAGATTCAAGATTCAAGATTTTTATTGTCACTCCATGGTACAAGTATCACGTGTGAAATTCTTGTGCTGTGGACTCCGTTTACAACATAGTGCAAATAGTACAAATATAACAAATATAACAGGGCATATGGGTGCAAAAACAACAAGAGACACAACAAGCATAAGGCAGTATAGTGATAAGACAAGTCAGAGACAGTGGCATATTCACTGCACATAGGTGCACGTGTCGGGTGCATACTTTAGACGTGCTTAAACATTTTAAATTCTGCGTATTTGACATACAGGTGCAAATAACATATTCCTTATTAAACATACAATTAAACTCGGCATTTTAAATTCGGCGTATTTGACATACAGGTGCAAATAGCATATTCCTTATTAACACCTTGAGTGCCATGGACGAGATATCTCGTCTTACATAATCCACCCGTTGAGTGCCAAAGACGAGATATCTCGTCTTACATAAACATTTTTTTTTTTTGACGGTGGGACATCAATCAACCCCTTTTACGTCTTCTATATCAATATTGGAGGAAGAGAATGTGTATAATCTATTTTACCGACCACTAAGTGGCGACAGTTCTCTCCAGACAGAGAAAGCCACAGCCACGGGTCCGCTGGAAAGCCAGTCTAATTTTTAAGGAAATAGCTGGCCGAAAACTCTTTCGATTTCACACACACACACACACACACACACACACACACACACACACACGCGCGCGCGCGCGCGCGCACACACACACACTCGAGTACCTTTGCGCATAAATAAGACCAGAATCGCAAAAGCTTCTTCAAAGCTCTCAGCCGACACCTGAAGAAACGAACGAGCCAGTTTTTACAGTCCAGACTGCCGAGAGCGGCCGCGGAGCCTCCTCCCTCCGCAGCACAGACGGAGGGAGGAGTTTGGAGACACACACACACTCTCTCTCTCTCTCTCTCTCTCTCTCTCTCTCTCTAGTCCCGAGAGAGAGAGAGGAGAGAGAGAGAGAGAGAGAGAGAGAGAGGAGAGAGAGAGAGCACACAGAGTGGGAGACAGACACGCTGTGGGGGCAAAGAACGGACAGAGATCTCTTCCTCTCAGAGCCGCGGAGCAACGCGCGAACACACACACACACACACACACACACACACACACACAATACAGTATACAGACTTGCCCAAGGGCACCCATAATCACAGGCACGTGAGGTGGTTCTAAAAATCCATTTATCTCCAAACTCTCTGAAAATCTCTGAAACCATGCTGTACTCAACGGCTAATATCTACATAACTACTAACTCTGCAAACTAACTCTTTTAGACAGAGAAAGCACACATTCTATTAGTTATTTTTAGATGATTGGTGTTCACGAAGTCTTAACAGAAAATAATCCTCGGCTCTTGTAAAATGAGCCAGAATCCTCAAAAAAAAACCTGGCACAACTTACCTACAGGATTGAAAAAACGGCTGGCACTCAATGTGTTAAACATACAATTAAACGTTAGACATACATAGTGGTAGCAGCTACAGTACGGTACAGTGCGGCTACTACACTATTTGTGTATGTTAAGGAGTCTCGTGGCCTGCGGGAAGAAACTGTTCCTCAAGCGATTTGTGCGTGCTTTCGGAACCCTGTATCTTCTCCCTGAGGGTAGCAGGGAGAACAGGCTGTTGTGGGGATGGTTTGTGTCTTTGATGATCTTCAGGGACCTCCTGAGGCACCGCTGTTTATACAGTTCATGCAGATCTGGCAACTCACATTCTGTTACGTGCTGTGCCGCGCGTCTCACTCTCCGTAGCACCCTGCGGTCCATGGTGGTACAGTTCCCGTACCAGGTGGTGAAGCCGCCAGTCAGCAGGCTTTCAATGGTGCCTCTGTAGAAGTCCCTGAGGATTTCTTTCCTTAGCCCAAATTTCTTCAGGCGCTTGAGTCCGTGTATTCGCTGTTGGGCCTTTTTGACGACAGTGGCGGTGTGGCCGGCCCATGTCAGGTCCTGGTGGATATTGACTCCCAGGTACTTGAAGCTGTCCACCCTTTCCACCACTGTGCCGTTGATGGTGATTGGGGGGGGTGTGCCCCCCCCCCCTCCTGTAGTCTACAATGATCTCCTTGGTCTTGGAGACGTTCAGAGAGAGGTGGTTGTCCTGGCACCATTGTTCCAGGGCCCCCACCTCCTCTCTGTAGGCCGTCTCGTCGCTCCCCGAGATCAGCCCCACGACTGCTGTGTCGTCTGCAAACTTCACGATGGTGTTAGAGGTTTGAGTCGCCACGCAGTCGTGGGTGTAGAGGTCATACCAGAAGGGGCTGGAGACGCACCCCTGGGGCGCTCCTATGCTGATGGTCAGTGGGGAGGAGGTGAGGTTGCCCACCCTCACCACCTGGCGGCGGTCTGTCAGGAAATCCAGGATCCAGTCGCACATTGCTGTGTTAAGTCCCAGTTCCTTGAGCTTGCATACCAGCCTGGAGGGTACTATGGTGTTGAATGCTGAGCTGTAGTCCACGAACAGCATTCTTACGTAGGTGTCCTTCCCCTCCATGTGGGACAGGGCGGTGTGGAGCACGTGTGCTACTGCATCCGCTGTGCTCCTGTTGGGCCGGTATGCGAATTGTAGCGGGTCGTGGTCCGGGGGGAGTGTGGGGCGGATCTTTGATATGACCAGCTTTTCAAAGCACTTGCTGGCTACTTGAGGCCAATTTAGTCAGTATGTCTCTCTCCTGGAGGTTTTCAATGTTGTGTTTCTCCTTCAGGTGTTTCGCAACATACTGATATGCTTTGTCTTTTGTTGGACAGTCGGGGATCGGGCAGCGGGCCGTGGTCTTTGCTTTACCCATGACTGTAGAAGAAATGAAAATAAATAACTATTTTTTGTTTACCACATGCCAAATAATTACACCTGCCCTCACAGTATCATGAAAACAAGCTACCATCAACCAAGAGTCTTTATCTATCATAAGAAAAGAGAGAAACATTCCAACATAACACCACGCTTGAGTTTGTATCTATGAGAAAAATTCAAATGAAAACATGCCAACTCCCCCCCCCCCCCCGAGCCTCCCCATCATGTCAAGTCAAGTCAAGTTTATTTGTATAGCCCTAATTCACAAGCAACACGGTTAAGTAGCGCCTTTGAGGCAAGGTAGTCCATATTCTTTGCGCCAAACTCCAGTAGCTCATCTGGCAAGAGTTCAATTATCTAACCTTTAAAAATACATCTTACTTAACTAACATGTAATATACATATATACTGTATCTGTGCAAAAAGTAGCAATTTCAGCCCTAAACCTATGGAGGGCCGGGACTGCCGTAACAACAAATAAATGAATACATGTATAAATGAGCAGATAAATACATATATATGTATCATAAATATATGTAGAAATAAATGTAGATGACATAAATGTATATATATGTGTATTTTCCTATTTTTGTACGTTTTATATATTTCTTTAATGATTTATTTGTGTATTTATACATTTATACATTTATTTATACATTTATACATTTATTTATACATTTATACATTTATTTATACATTTATACATTTATTTATGGCATTTATTTATGTGTGTTTTATTTTATTTATGTCTGTTTTATTTACCTCCCATTTATTTATGTGCCTTGTATTTAGTGATGTCTCCTTTGTATTTAGTGATGCGTCCTTGCTTCCTTTCCTTTTCTGTATGCATTTCTGCCTACTCAATGCAAATTAGGGGGGCGGCCCGTGCATTTATGCCTGCTGCTCAATGCAGATTAGGGGGCTGGCCGTCATGGGCTCAAGTCTTCGCCTATTGGTTCATCCCACGCACCTCTGAAGACCAGGCAAAAAAAGAAGGATAAGACTCTCGACATCACATAATGTATTTTCTTTAATCTGGTGGAAGCATTTTTCAATCAAAGGTGAAACAGCACAGATATGATGGTTTATAGTGGGACTTACCCTGCCCACCCCATTCACTTCAATAGAACTGACCACACAAAGTCTGGTCAAAATTCGTGTGAGATGACTGTTGTCTCATCCTTCCTTGACTAGTTCCTTGACATTGTGACCGGAAGGAACTTCACAAAACACTAATGGTCGCCTCCTTGCCATGTCTGCTTCGGAGAGTAATGTCAGCGTTTGTCGAGTTTAAACAGCCATAAAGTGCAGTTATTGCAGAAATAGACTCAATAACAACAATTAAACAAGTACAGGAGTATTGCCGCAACCGCGGAGTTTCGGGGACAAAATGGCTACCTCGCTTCAAGAAGAGATCGCTACAAGAGGCACCGTGACCGCACGTCTCAGAATCTGTTCACTTTGCGAAGATGGCAGAAGGAAGGAGACAATCTGGACAGTTTTGGAAGTAATGTATCTTATATTTCGCCATAATATGACCATTTGTGAATTAACCTGACGTTGCTTTGTTGTACTTTAGAGAGCCGATGTGTTGTGAAATACAGTGACTGCAATAGATCTGATCGATCGATCTCTGTGTCCCCTGGCCTGCTGGTACCCCCTGTTTACGACTGTGCCTGTAACGTTAGATTAGCTGTAAGATATGATGGCACCATGACTAAAGTATTTGATAGTATTGGCTGTTCGTGTTGCTCCTTATTTTTGTTTAGAAAAGAGCTACTGGTCATATAGCAATATACTCTCTGTATATCTGTTTGCTGTATGTTATTGTGTAACGTTAGCTGGTCAAAGCTATCAGGTCATCTGAAATTACTTGTGTGCTAAGCTGTCAAAACGTTAACTACTACTCGTATTCATCATGCGCTGTGCTGAGTGATGTGTACAGTAGTAGTGTAGGCTAGCTGTCAAAATGTTACTGTAAGCTAACTCCTCTGTTGTGGTGTGTAGTACAGTGTAGCATAGTGTACACTAATGATTTCAGGTTGTGTCAGGTAACAGTTTTCATGCAGTCACTATCAAGCTTACTGTGACTGTCTCACAGCATGTTTTGTGTAGCTTGAGTGCTGTAGTGCAGGGCATACAGTCTAGTCTAACTAGTTCTACCTAGCAGGGCAAGGAGAGTGAAGGTATGTAACCATCTATTGTTTGACTAACTGTAAATGTTAGCTTTAGCTAAATAATTAGCAGTGGTGCAACCTATTATCTTTGAGTTAAACTGAATATAGTCATTTAAAAAGTATCCTATAGACAGCCATCAGTCCTGTAACTTCTAAATACATGCACTGATCTGATTAACAGAGCCACACACCTGGAGGACACCTGGGCCAGCATCTGATCTGCAGTAGAATACAGCTGTTCCAGCTTTACCGGCTCAAACAGCAGAGCCAGCAGAGCAGAGTCCCTGACCCACCCTCTCACCACCTCCAGTCAGGCCTCAAATCTTCCAGGTTAGTCAGTAAAATAAATCTCTAATCATTCCAGGAACCAGTTCTTTCTTTGTATGTTGAAACTCTATCTCAGGGTGTGGCATGCATTGGACAGAACTGGAAATTGAAATCTATATTTCAAAGAAGAAGAGTGACGCTCAAATAGATTAAAAAAAATAGATTGCATGTCACACACTATTTTCTATATTTTGCACGCGTTACAATTGATTATTATCTTGCAACAGTTCTAAATTGACAGAGACAGAATCGCATGGTAAGACAATAGTGGGTCATGTTATGTGGTTGCTTCAATTTAAAGGATGCTTCAATGTTTATTTGTTTATTTAAAAGGATCCCCATTAGCTGCCACCAAGACGACCACTAGTCTTCCTGGGGTCCAGACACATTATACATTACATCCAAAACAGAGTAAAAAGCAGTAGTAAAATACAAAAGTAAAAAGATAAGAAATAGTAAAATGCAATGAGCACAAAGGATACTTACAACAAACAGAGTAAAAGCAGTACTACGAAGACAAGATGGAAAACAAAACTTGGCCAGCTAGTCCTGTAGCTGGCCAGTAGCCCAGAAGTCAGTATAATACTCTATACTTTAAAAATACATAGACATATGCAATGTATACTATGTACATATTGTAGTGAATGGGACATTAACATTTCTTTTAAACTTGGTGAGAAGCTAACCATGATCCATGGCCTCTGGACCAACTGGAACTGTAGCTCCTTCTCACCAAGCTGAATACACATGTTGCTTTACGTTGTGGTGTTAGGGGACAATCACACAGAAGCGTCGGTACAGGCACATCCACTTCAAAAAAGCCTAGGCAGATAGCATTGGGCCAAACAGCTTGGTGCACCTGTGGAGCACTGAGGTCGCACAGGGCTGCATGTGCAACAGGGTTAAGACTGCTAATATCACCTTTTCATCTCTTGTTTCCTCTGTCCCACCATTCCCACCACATCAAAACAGGAAGGAAAGTCCGCCCTCTGCTAGATTTGACTGACTGACTGCCTGGCCCCACTAACATTGATGAGCGCTTTGCACTGAAAAAAGAATATTTTATATCTTAAGTCAATTTTTTAACTTTAATCCCTGTGTAGTGTGCACTGACCATTTGCCTCAACTTCAGGCTCTGATAAGAGCTTGTTTCTTTCCTCACTCAGCAGTTTTGACTCATGCTTTCCAAAAAGCCCCTGTTTTTCTTGTTGAAAAAATTAGTAATTCAAAAGTTTATTTTGTCACTTCTACTTCCTCCCCTGTTTCTCTGTTATATTCATTTTATGTGTCTCTTTCACTCATGCTCTCTTCCGTATTCTCTCTCCCTTTTTTATCCCTCCATAGCCAACCCCTCCTACCTCCCCCCTCCACAGTGCCAGCCTTGGGAGTTTGCATGTAAGAATAACCACTGCATCCAGGAGCGCTGGAAAACAATGACTCTCCACAGTGAAAGACTGGAGCAAGGAACTCCCCTGCTACTACCTGCCTTAGTGAAGGATTCCCTTTTCCTGATGGACAGGATCATCATGGCTATGTGGAGGTGGAACTTCACCAACTGACAGTTGCTTACAGTTTGACTGGAGACCATTTTCAATGTGAAATATCATAATGTATACAGATTGATGCTGAGTACACTCTGCTCTGTCCACAAGCTAGCCGCTGCACTGTGATCTATCACTAACTGTGATTCTGTAAGAATTAGCTGACAGCCAGTTTCACTGGGTGAAGAAAAATGACAAAAGTCCACAACATTTCCATCATTTCGTTGCTTTGTATTTTTGATCTACCATCGTTGTGTACATTCAACTGTTCAATGTGTTGCAATTCACATCCAGTTAAAATCATAATTTTTCTAAACAAATTAAACGAGTCTCAAATTATAATTCAGTGTGCACGCACATAAGCAGGACAAATACCAGGGAGACAGATTATAAATCAACAACTTTGCATTCAGTTGAATTAGACCTGTGGTCATAATGCATCAATTGGTGTTAACGAAATGATATCTGACTTATGTCCTTTATAAGACAATTCAAATGAAGTAGACTTCATTGTGATGTGATAATAAAACAAGGGAAGGGAAAATTGTACATGCACTGGTGTTTTCATGTCTTGAACATAGCCATGTAACTTTATGACGGGTTCCTCCTAGTCCTGCAGAGGGAAGTAATACACCTAGAAGCATCGGGAGTGCCGGGAACTTGAAAGAAGTGTTCTCCAATAAGGATAGGGACGGAGTTTATTTGTGATTCACATAGAGCAGGGGTGTCCAAACTTTTTTTAATGGGGGCCAGATTAGATAATGTGAAATTACCGGGGGGCCGGCCAGCTGCTTCTCGCATCATATGGGTTATACAAATCAAAATCACATACAATGCAATTGTACAGTAAAGAATTGTGTTTATCATCTGAAAACATTAGTTCTGCCTGTGCTGTTCCTATGGTGCTTGTCTACAAACTGTATGATAGTGCTGTTGTCATTAGGTGAACAGAAAAAATGCGAATTGAACTTGCTTGATTAACCAATACTGTGTGGAGGGCCACATAGTATATTTTGAGAGACAAGCAAAGGGCCACTTAAGATCAGTCAAAGGGCCACATCTGGCCCCCGGGCCGGACTTTGGACATGCCTGACATATGAATACCACATATCTATACAGATGCATCAAAGAGTGTGGTTAATAAAGTAGGGATATTATTTTTTGTTCCGGAATTTAAGGTTAAAGTATGGAAAAGGATCAGTGAGGGTGTATCGTTGTACGCAGCAGAAATTAGTGCAATGTTGATGGCAGTACAGTGGATAGAAGATACAAGACCGTTGAGATCAACCATGGGTTCAGATTCACTAGCCAGTTTACAGTACAGTCATTCAGACAGCAGACCAGAGATTTTGATTGAAGTGCAATGAATTGGCATGATGGGTCTTACAGTTACATTTGTATGGATTCCAGACCATGAAGATTTCAGAGGAAATGAGATGGTAGATAAGATTGCAAAGGAGGCTCCAAAAAAAATAAACACATTCACCTCGCAGTTAACGAAGAACAAAACAGAAGTCATGGCCATATTAAACAGAGGTTGAGGGGAAGGTGGCAAAAGCAATGGGAGGAAGAGAGGAAAGGACAGTGGTTTTACAGTATGCAAAGGGAAGTGGGAGAAATGAGAGGCGCAGGAAGGAACAGGAGAGATGAGACAATTATATCAAGACTCAGGTTTGGACACACTGGATTAAACAGTTCACTATTCATTGTAGAAAACAATACAGGCAGATGTGATTGGGGGCAAGAAGAAACAGTAGAACATGTAATGCTACTGTTACACACTTGATGAAGGAAAACTCCAGTCAGTGTGCGTTGGAATGATTATTTTCTCTTTAGGCTACTTGGCATTCTGCAAAATACAGACATAGAAGGTGCACTGTGTTATCAACACGTTTCTGTCTGTCTACTATCACTGCAGACCCGAAATAAAAGTAAAAATAAAAATCATGCAAAACATCAATACTCTTCTCCATTCATTAGTGTCACTACAGGATTCACAGGTTGGTAGAAGTGATGCAATGGATTATAGAATGTAGGCTACTTAAAACACACACAATATACAAATGCAACAGCACCACAGGGAAATGGAGTATAGTAA
The DNA here is from genome assembly GCF_964638095.1 of Poromitra crassiceps. Classification (NCBI taxonomy): domain Eukaryota; kingdom Metazoa; phylum Chordata; class Actinopteri; order Beryciformes; family Melamphaidae; genus Poromitra; species Poromitra crassiceps. Next base: position 503,439 of record NC_139642.1, read on the forward strand.
AAAGTAAAGTAAAAGAATGCCTGTAGAACACAATGAAATGAACACAATAAAATGAATAGTAGAATAAACAATAGGGGTAGGCTAGTAGCTGGATATATAGGCTACCCTCATACACTGTCAGAGATACGAGGCTGAAAGGTGAAAGCTGGTACGGGACTTCAGAGTGGTAAGAGTAAACTTTGAGTTAGTAGATACTTAGCAAAATAAATCAGGAGATAAGTGTTATTGATTCATATTTGAGTATCTTCGAACAACAATAACAGGCTAATAGATTCTGATCGACACCTCATACCAGTTGGTGGCGGTATTGCATCAATCCGTTGTTTGCTAACCACCAATCTTAAAAACGAGAAGAAGAATGCGGGGAATATTTTTGCGTCACACTCACAGCGACCAAGACACGATGGCCAGCACTGGAAGACGCAGCGTATCTGAGCTGCTTAGAGAGGCGGCAAACAGGCTTGAGCAATTGGAAGAACGGGATCGCTGTAAGTAACGTTATGAGATCTAAAATGTACCCCCCCCCTTCCTCGCGTCCATTTGTTATTAACCTAGCTATTTCTTATACACAGCGTCCAGCTCGGAGCCACCTCGGAGCCACCTCGGGCTCAGAGCCACCAAGGGCCTCATGGAGTGAGGAGCCAATCCGGTAAGTTAGCGTTAGCTAGCCCACAGATTGACTAGGGTTAAGTGGCATGGATATTTCAAATGTGTCTATAACGTTTGGTAGCTGGCTTTAACGTAGCGGCATATCCCCGACTAGCCCTCGTACACAGAAGGGCTAGTCGCTACCCAGCTTGTTAATGCTAGTTAGCTTAGCTAGCTAGAGAGCACATAGCTATGCTCTGAAAACACAATTCCCGCGTGTTAATGCTACTATCTTCTAGCTAGAACAGTCCAGCTGGGGAAACACGTGTTGACCAAATTAGCTACTTAAAGTGCTTTGTCCAAATCTTGGTCTCAGATATATAGCTATTTACCCAGACTGGGTAGTTAGCTTGGCTAGCTAAATATGGCTGACTTCAAATCAAATTTCCCGCATAACGGCACCAGATTTATAACATCTTTCACTGGTCCAAACTACCTGGAACTTTCACAGGTTATTTTGGGTACCCCTGGGCTTAAAATTCGGCTCTGGATTGCGAGAATCGCGCATATTTGTGTCAATTCCCGCAGATTTGTAATTTATAATGCGGGAGAAGTCGCGCAATTGCTTGCGGAACCAACGTTGTTGAATACGGCTGACTGGTCGGACGGATTTGACAACGGACTGTTTTGCTGAAGTAGCTTCACTCGGCAAGCAGCAAACCGCTTCTTGTGAAATGTCCCCGCATTCAAAGAACTTCATATTCCCAGAGGTGGCGTAATCCATAAAAAAAAAACTCATGTTTTACCCAAAATGAAACGTCCAGGTTTTGTGTTGGTCGATGACACAACAGCAGCTAACGTTACGGTGGCTAACGGGAGCGAACGCTAAAGATAATATCTGTGTCCTTTCACTTTGGATTGAGAAATGCTTCTACCTGATTAAAGACAACGTACTATTTGATGCAATACATAAAAACATCAGTCAACATCACATAATGTATTTTCTTTAATCAGGTGGAAACATTTTCAATAAAGTGGAACGACACAGATAATGGTTTAGACTATAAATTATAGTGGGACAAACTTCCCATGCCTGCCCATTCACTAACATGACAGTAAGAAAGGCAGATGTAACCAAATCTAACTGACATCACTATTGTGAACACTTCTGATATGATATGAGTGTGTTAGTAGTGCATCACTCAATACAAAAAATAAAGGCTTTGATAGAACCGAAAGCCGATGACTGCTTAGTCTGCAGATAAAACACAATGACAAAAGCAATTTAGACTCAGGTGTGCATAAACTACAGGTGAACATCCTTTTTTATATACAAAAATGTGAAATTATGTTTGGACAGGAGAAGCAGAAATCCCCCCCCCCCCAATATCTGAAGAACATAAGGGGGGAATTCCCCCCCAGTTTGCAAAGTGAATTTTCAGCCCTGCCCTGGGTACCCACTCAATCCATTTCTCAATTTCTGAAATAAAAAGAAATTTGACAAATTTGGAGCTACAAGGTTTCCACCCGACAGCAGCAATGTGTGAAATAAATGGACGGAGGCGGTTCATGATGTTCGCTCTGACGTCATCAGCCTGCGTTAGCTCCCATGACATTTGTTGCTGCATCTTTCCTAATATATTCATGTTGATCTTTACAGCAGCAGCCAGGCCAGGGGCATCAAACTCCGCTACCCAGGGCCAACCTCCTCTGGATGGTAAGCTAAGCCGGCTAGCTATAGAGAGATAGCGAGTCAGGGTTCGTAAATATGAAAATGAGCATGGCGTATTTCATGCAGTGTATCACTTTGGCACATTTGCACTAATGTTATGTTTTTACCTTCTCACTGGGTTGAATGTCCTGTCTGTAACTTTGTGTTGTAGGCCTATTGCTGTTGCTGTCCGACCAGTCTTTTTGAGAATGAGACCTGTCTAAATAAAGGAAATAAACTGTTTCAAGCTGGTCAAGAGTGTCTTTGATAATCAATGGATCATGTCTGTCCAGCTGTGCACCATTTGCAAGACAAACACATTGCTACAGACTTGTTGCTGCATCCTAATGTATTCATGTCGATATTAACAGCAGCGTCAAGACCAGGAATGCCAGACGGCGTCACTCAGGTCCGACACCCTGTTGATGGTAAGCTATGGCAAATGTTTACACTAATAGTTTCACACCAGCATTTTAAAAGGAAATCAATCTCTGTCCACATCTGCGAGACGCTCTTGTGGATGGATATAGATTTAGACAGGCAAAAAATCTCAAATTAATCACATCAACCAAAAACATCTTAAATCAAATATAATCTGAATTCACATACTGTATCCACCTTATTTTTGAATGCCCCACTGTAAAAAATAATTGTGGGTACAAGGTCCGGTTTAACGTGACTTATTGTTGCAGCTTGCCATTTCCTAAAACGGTATTCTACTTGATTTGAAAAGATGGCCGCCTACACTCCCTTGTACACTGGCTGAATTGAACATAACTTGGCCAATAAGTATGTAACATACCAAATTTTTGCTGTCGGCAACAAGGCTGGGAGGATCACACCGGAAGAAGCACCCATCAGGCAAAATGGCCGCCAAAAGTAAGGTGGATAACTGGAACCAAACCACCAAATAATTAATCTCTGAAAATACCCAAAACACCTGACCATTATCACTAGAACCAGGATACATGCAGGCCTGTAGTAAAATATCCTGGGTCTGGCGATACGTCACGTCTGTCAGTTCAAAACTCAGACCAAAATAAAACATAGGAAATCAAATCTGGATTCAACTATAAATTGAATTCACATAACTTGACATGAAACAAAACATGTGACATCACATAAATCTGAAAGATAAAATAATCCACTGTGAAGAAGATTGTGCCCCATATAGTCCCGTGTGACAAGGACCTTGTGACCATTTTGACAGTTCGAGTTGTCTTTTCTAAGAAATGGCAACCAGTTCGCAAGACCATTCTTAACGGCCTCTTTGTGAAAACGTAAGTCCGGCAGTTCTTCGCAAAGTCTAGTATATCCTTCAGACAGTCCAAGAGTTCAATTTTATTCCACTTTGACAGCATCCCATAAGACAATGGCACAACACAGTTAGTAGGTCACAATACTGGTGATACTCATCTGTATTTGATCAAGATATCCATGTTCCTTCCTCACAATTTTTCTGAGTTCATTGAGTCTGCCAGATTCTCTCCAGGCATAAGATCAAACTCCTGTCCAGCTGTGCCACATTGTCATCTGTCAGGCAAAAGCGTCCGTGAGCACTCTTCACACATCTTCCAGTATACATAACATAGCATTCTATTATAATTATTGCTGTAATGCCTATTAACTAAACCAACTCCCCATAATCCTAATTTGGGAGTGAGCTAATTCTGAAAATTAGTTAGAGTTAGAGTGTCTCTCGTCCATATCCTTTTATTTTGAACAAGATACCCCATATTATATACCATAGAGGTGCACTTCTATGGTGAGCTGATGTATAGATTTGACTTTAATGTCCATGCAGCTCTACTCCACTTTATACATTATCTTTTTCTGATTAGGGTTGTAAATCTTCCCCTTTAATCTCATTCAAATGTCATTCCTTATTTTTGATATTCTAAATATTATATAGAAACTTGTGATTTACAACCCCTATCGCTGATGTGACGATAGTGGCGTTGAGGTCTTAAAATATATTGTCATGGTCTTTGTTCCTGATCTGACTGATCCTAGCAACCGTTTAATATATTATTCCCCTCTTTCTAGTTGAAGTGTCAAGACTATTTGCTGCATACAGCACCAGGTCAAGGCAGCCACCAAGACAGCCGCCAAGTTCAAGTTCAAGAAGGGTCCATGCGGTGGTGTCATCATACACACACACATTTTGTTGCCTTGCACGGAAAGATGCAATTTCTGTCCCGCCAAGGATAGAGAAGGAGCGTCTCCGACGTGCAGGGTTGGGAGAGAAGCGTTTGTGCTTTCAAGGTATGCCATTTGCTGGTGTGTTTTTATACTGTTTCACAGTTTCTAGTAGGGAGGACAAACCCGTTGTTAGTAGTATATGGCCAATAAATCAGAAGTTTCATGGCATAACTATTGTTTTTTTTGTTTTGTTTTTAATCAAATTTTAAAGTCTAATTCAGATTAATCACTCATTACATGGCCCAACTCCTGAGAAAGTGGACCTCACGTCAAATCTAATTGACTCCTGGAAAGTCCTGCAAAACCCCTCATGCCCACACCCCAGGTGGGATTGGGCTGAACATTTGCATGGCGGTGGGTTATTTATTATGTGGGAAGGGTCATGGGCAGGTTGCGCGAGGTGAGGAAAAAGCAGAGGGTGGTTTTTTACACGGCGCACCACACTTTTTGACAATAATCACGAAAACCCCCCAAATTAAACTGACTTCACAGCGATTAAACGGGAACAATTGTTTAAATTATTTTTCTAATTATGCTAATTTTTCAGGTGACCTACGCAGCCCGCAGGATTTCAGAGATTTCATCATTGCGTCATATCCGAAGATGAGAGATGCAGGGGGATTCGAATTTTTGAGGATCTCCGGGACCACACGGAGTCGTCTCCTTACTCTACTCCCTTGCCCTAATGAGGGCTACACAGTACAGCATCTCAAGGATCCAAGTCTCCTCATCCACAATGCCACGATCTATGTCCGCCCCCTTCAGTGCAGTCTGAGTGTGGTTCAGGTAATACTTCATGTCTCAGTAATGCTGTTGCAGTAACCTTTTTGAGTGTAGATCACTACATAACTAACGCAATTACTATTTTTACAACGGTCACAATTAGGTCAAACACTCACTGTGCTTTCATAAGCTGTAAACACCATGGCAACTTAGACAGATATGGTATACACATATTTGATGTAAACTAATAAGTTACCAAATCATGTGAACCAGTCAAGTTTTAGATTTCATCCCTTTGCTCCTCCAAATTTTAATGCCAAAATCCTTTGACATGGGGCATGTGGTCAGTTTAGTATTTCAATACATTTTGATTGGCTGTTAGGTGTTGTGTAAATGTCCAGATGTGTTATTCCTTTGTCCATCTAGGAAGGGAATCATGAACCTGTTGACATTGGCCCCCAGATCCCATGTCTTGTGTGCGGAGAGGAATTTGCCTTTTCACAAATGAGAGAGCACAACCAGACCTGTAGACGGTACTGCTCCATATTTGAAAATAGTCATTATGTAGACGTTTCTTTACCAGCAAACTGTCTTTATTTTCTGAACAGTTATTAACTGCAACCTATTCCAGTCAGATGTCAATTAAATATGAAGTATGCCGACTTCTACATCAACAAAGGCTAGCTCATTTGTTAAATGCAGCTGTTCCATCTATTTGCATTACATTTGAGTAATCTTCTACTAAATGTATAACAATTAGAGTTCTCAATGTCAGCCCGAACCCGACAGGTATTTTCGTATGGATTTGGGTCGGCATGGGCTGAGATTTTATCTTAATTGGCTGGGTGGGCAGAGCTCGGGCTGGGAAAAAATAAACTAGGCTATAGCAGTGATTCCCAAACTGTGAGGTACTGCAGGTGGGCCTGAAGATGTCACAGTAGGATGTATGACTTATGACATCAAGGATGATGTCACAGTGGGATTTATAACATCATAGTGGGACAATCATAGTGGGACAGAGAAACAAACAAACAGGGCCCCAGCTCCCATTTATATACTGATGATGATTATAGCCAATTTAAAGACTAACTTGACCCCAGGTCTGAGGCCCAATCTGCCCACTACATCATTTAGAAAAATGCCATTTATATTCTAAAATAATACTAATATTGTACTTGTGGATGCCATCCATCATGCCAGTAGAGCCACAGCAGCAAGGGGATGAAGTTACTTTCTATTGCCCCTTAGCTATGATTAGACAATTGCAAGAAACATAACTTTCAAATCAATTCTTAAGGGAGAATGCCAGAGAGACTGGTGATGCAGCTGTCCCTGTGAATCGACTGACAGGCTCAGATGGGGGTTTGTACTTGACAGTTGCATGCAAAAAGTGGTGATTTAATAATGTCAGACATCGAGTTCCTAAGATGTCCTGCTGGGGTTTGTACTTGACAGTTGCATGCAAAAACTGATTTAATAGTGTTCGACATCAAGTTCCTAAGATGTCCTGCTAGGGTTTGTACTTGTGGATGCCATCCATCATGCCAGTAGAGCCACAGCAGCAAGGGGATGAAGTTACTTTCTATTGCCCCTTAGCTATGATTAGACAATTGCAAGAAACATAACTTTCAAATCAATTCTTAAGGGAGAATGCCAGAGAGACTGGTGATGCAGCTGTCCCTGTGAATCGACTGACAGGCTCAGATGGGGGTTTGTACTTGACAGTTGCATGCAAAAAGTGGTGATTTAATAATGTCAGACATCGAGTTCCTAAGATGTCCTGCTGGGGTTTGTACTTGACAGTTGCATGCAAAAACTGATTTAATAGTGTTCGACATCAAGTTCCTAAGATGTCCTGCTAGGGTTTGTACTTGACAGTTGCATGCAAAAGCTGATAGTGTCCGACATCGAGTTCCTAAGATGTCCTGCTATGGTTTGAACTCATTGTAGGAATTTCGCCAGGGGCAAGGGCATAAATGCCCCCAATAATTCTTAGAATGCACCTAAAAACCATAATCCAGGGTCAAAAATTGACCCCAATATTTTAAACATTTTATTTTCATTAAATTTCCATCTCGAACACAATCAGCACCTGCAAGCTGGTTGCCAGAAGACAACGATGAAGAACAGACTCACACAAACAGTGCTGTTTTTCATACTATGCGTTAGCAACTCTAGCACTAATTACTATATTTTAAAGTGCCCCCCAAATTTGACAGTTGCATGCAAAAACTGATTAAATAATGTCCGACATTGAGTTCCTAAGATGTCCAGCAACAGGTTCATAAGATGTTTCATTGTGTGCCGATTAAATATTGTCCATCAAGTTCAAATGATGTTTCATTTGGGCAGTCAGAATATTTGACAAATACAGCTTGAAGTTACAGATAACAGACTGGCACAAGCTTATTTGAGATGTTTTGTTCTTTTAGCTGGGCCTTCTGCATTGGAGGACTCACAACACTCCACCTCTCCACCAGTGGTAGATCTCACGGGGAATCTGGAGACCGATTATGATACGGGTTTGTACTTTGAGAGTTGCATCCAGTAACTCGATTGTTGATATAAGCATTGGTGGGAAATTCCCACTGGGAATGAGGTTGAACGCCTGGGAACAGAGTTCCCCGAGGAAGCATTGTGAGTGAACAACATTCCTCCTCTGTTCCAAGGGGAAATAATCAGATCTTCAAGTAACCTTTGTATCAGATTTGTAGGTAGGCCTGGCTCAATTGGTAATTAGTTAAATCATTAAGGAAAACAGCCAAGCATTCAGCTCTTGATTTTAACATAAATAATACCCTATGTCTCCTGTGGCGTTTATGTGTGTGTGTTTGAACAGTCCATTCTGCAGTTGAGGATCTGCAACAGAACGTCCCCTTTCCGGGTGAGGTCCCGGAATCCGCCGCCACATCTCCACAAGGTAAAGCACAAGGACAAGTTAACTATATGTAGATATATCTATATACATATTGTGTATATATATATACACACACATATATCTATAGGCAGTTAGGCATATATAATATCTGTATATATATACAGTATGTGTGTGTAGGGTTTGTCTTTGTCCCTCTGCTAACTAAAAACTGAATAAACATACTTTAAAAAAAATGAGAACCCTGGGGGTACCCTGCGATCAGGCACTCAAGAGGGGAACAAAGTTTAAAAAGCTATTTTGAGGCCTACATGTCAAAGGCCTTATTTGTGATGTTTGTCATTTTAGCTGGCCCTTTTGCAGTTGAGGACCCTCAACAGCACTTTCCCTTTCTGGATCACCCCCTGGAACATGGCACCTCTCAAGATGGTAAAGCACATAGACAGGTTAAAGAGAAAAGTGTACACTCCACAGACAAAGTAATTGTGGCACACACACAAAAAAGAACGGGCAGTCGAGCGGTTAACAGTTAACCGCCTACATGGCTAAAAATACTTCTACTTTGCATTGTTCTCTTTTGAATCTTGTTGCATTGCTGCCTCAATCTCAGTGCTAATTGGCATAGAGTCATGAGTCTCTAATTTCTATATGCCAGTGGTGCTGATGAAATTAGGGCTTTATGCTCTGCAGCCCAACTAAATATCCCTCTCTGCACAGTATCTCTTGGAAGAATGGTGTTCTGACATTTGCAATATGTTTTCCAAAGGTGCATTGAAGCTGTCCTGGCGCCTGATAGTGGTCCACCACCTTACACAGGTTACACAGGGTCTTGAAAAGTATTACCTCATTTTCTGGAAAATTAAGGCCTTTAAAAAGTATTAAAGTCTTATCGCCATTTGAGATGTTTCCAATTCTGTAGCTATTGTGCTGATTGTGTTAAATTAGCATATGATATTGTCTCATATCTATCCCAGACCTCTGAATAGAATCGATATCTTATCACTGCAGACTTTGTGATACCTGCAAATATCGTATTGTTTTCCAAATATTCTATAAAATATTGTATCGTCACCGATCTGACGAAAGTGGCGTTGACGCCTTAAAACATTGGAAACCTCTTGAAAGGTATTGAATTTAACTTTGGGATTCCTACATATGCCCTGTTCGAAAGACATGTCATGTTGTTACTGTGTACACATACTGTACACATAAATAATGTGTCTCTGTTAAGCTTGGGTTACAGAATCTGATCCGGCCAAGGCAGCTAAGCTGTATGTTTCATCTGTACGCGAGGCAAACCAGGAGAAAGAAACACTGAAGTTCACCCTGAATCTACGTGATAGTGAAGTGGAAAGGAATCAAGCCATTTTCACTTTCTACAAAAAACCACGGGTGGACTGGACAAAACCACTGCATTGCAATTTGATTGGTATACATCATTTACTGCTCAAACTCTACGAAGCATATTGTTTACTGTATGAATTATCTCTCCAATTGCATAGTATTGGTGGAGGTATGCACTCTACTGAGTGCCTTCTTATTTTAGATTGAGCTAGCTATGGGTGCGCTGACTTTTAATGTCATCCAATTGGTAGGTTGATGAACTCGGAACTATTTACTGAAATAAAATTGTGTGTTTTACAAGGTGATAATGCTGTGGGAGAGGGCGTCACCAGACACGTCATGGACTGGGTCATGGGAAAGCTCCAAAATGGGTTCAGATTGGAAGATGATCAACCAAGTATGCAAATATTTGGACTTACATCCTTGCAGTAGAAGTGAAGTTATGAAGCTCTTATCGATAATTCTAAATCATTCCCCCCCCCTAGAAACCAAGACACTGCTGTTTGAGGGAGAGCAGGACCACCTGACTCCTTCAACATCAAAGACACTTGTGGAGAGTGACTTCTTTGTGGTGGTTGGGCGGATCATTGGCCACAGTTTTTTAATTGGGGCGCCATGTCTGGTTGGTCTGAGCCCTCCAATTGTGCATGTACTGTTTGGGGGGGACGCAGAGACGGCCACAATAACAGAGGCTGACTGCGTGGACATCGAAGTCCGGGACATCTTGAAGTTGGTTAGTGTGAAATTGTCTTTAAAGTTGTTTTTACATGTTGCTTTTTCCACATGATTGCCTATATCATCATTACCTATATATAGCAAATATTCTTAATTTTTCTCTCCCGATTTCACTCATCAGTTGGAAGGAGACCAGGACCTCTCTGAAGATGAGAAGTCCAAAATCAACTCTTGGTGTGTGCCCTGGGACCTGCCTGGTGTGACACAGAATAACCGGTGGTGGCTGAGGGACAAAATACTATCCCATGCTGTAAGCTATATATTATCTTATGCAATGTAATGATACCTATTGCAAATTGTTAAGATATTTATTTTATGAAAGGGTCTCACCTAGTACATTTGGTAGTACACTACGGGTGTCACGGTTCGGTACGAATACGGTACAACAGAGAAGAAAAGGAACAAATCTCAAATTCTGTTTTTTCCCCTTAGAATTGTTCTGAATTCTGTATTTTGGAGGAGGATACGCTCTTCTGTTTCTTTCCTTGTTTTTTTCAAATCAAGCAGAATGCAGTTTTGCCAGAAATCTGCGGGGGTTAGTCCCCCCTTTAACCACATAACTTTTTGTTACATGTTTTGTTCCGTTCACATTGAGAGGATTTCAAACATACTTTTTGAAAAATGTCACCATACTTTTAAATTCAAATTGTTCCGCAAACAAGCAGTTCCTCCTTCACGACAGGTGTCAGTGATCTTTTTTTATCCTCCGATATCCTTGCAGCCCCAGTCATTTTGTTTTTGTACATTTGCTAGATAATCGGAAGGACAACCCAGCAGGTGAAACAGATGAGGAGAGGCCTGAAAGACACACGTGTCTGGGAATTTTTCAGTTCCAGGCCAGATGCTGTGCCAGTCCTACTGCCAAGGACCTGTGACGCTGCAATCACACCAGAGGTACAGCAAACAATTTAAAATTTGAATGTGTCTAAAGTTTATTTTCATTAATAGGATTTTTTGCTTGCAGCTAAGCCACAATGTCATTACAAACAGTACGACACAAAGTAATACAAAACGATTTGAAAATCGGCAGAGTGTTCCTTTAAGGATTCTAGGTATTTTATTGATGAATGTATTTGATAGATGATACTGGACAACATCAACTGGCCAAGGGAGGAGGACATTGATGATGACATCCTCACCCTGGAGGACCACCACAGAATACTGGGTTTCCTCCGGACATTCATACACACCGGTGCGTTTCCCAACTCAACCACCCCTTACATTTGTTTCTTTTTGTTTAACTTTTTTGATATGAATAATATTCATATCATATCAGATATCATATCGTTGCCACACAGTAGGCGCCATGTAAATGCAGCAAGTTCAGTGACTCCTCAAGGACACCCCAGGTCCAATTCCATCAAATACAGGGACCCAACATAACATTGTATAGAAACAGCGGCTCAAGATTATTCACTCTGTAAAGCAACATCAGGAGCAGTGTTCAGCCCCCTCTTCTTCACGGATCACTGATCACCAGTGGGTGACACAATCAGTGATATCAGTGAATGATATCACTTGATCAATCTGTGTGATGTCACTACTGATGCCACCATGCCATTGAGTGATGCCATCATGTTTTGATAAGAATAGATATGCAACCATATTCTGATGTGCTGTGTGTTTGTGTGTGTACTATATGTATGTTTTTAAAGGTACACCGGAAGTGCTGAGGGAGCTGCTGGCATTCTGGACTGGCTGGGGTGTCCGAACCCAAGACCTGGAGGTGGAAATCATTGATTGTGACCTACCACGTTCATCGACTTGCTTTCTGCTTCTCAAGCTGTCGAAAAATGGTTCAACTTATGAACAATTCCACCGTGACCTGATGGCGAGCATATCTTCTTGCAAGATTTTGGGGCTCGGTCAGTTTTGAACGGCAATAGAGCCATAAGATCCAGATGTTGCTGTTTGACATACTTCAGACCAGGGTTCTCAATTGGTGGGTTGGGACCTGTTTGTGTCTTGACTTAGCCCGGTATTTCACCCTAACTTTGTTTTAGTTAAAGACATCGCGTTCTTGAAACTTTGTTGAGCTATGAGAATCACTTTAGATGTATATTTTTTATTTCATTGGGTTTTTAGACCTTGTTGCACTTTTTTATTTAATGTTTCATGTTCATATGAAATTAGGGTCTCAGAAAATGCAGGTCCTGAGACATCAGGTTCTTGAAACTTGATGAGCATCACTTATAAGATACTAATTATTTCATTGGGTTGGGAGAGAGCCTTTCCAAAAAAGTAGAATATCACGGAAATTATTTTTTCCCCCACATAATTCCTTTCAAAAAGTGAAACTTTCATAGATTATAGATTAATTACACACAAAGTGAAATATTTCTAGCCTTTTTGTTTCATTTTTCATAATTTTGGCCTACAACTCCAGAAAACCCCCAAAAACAGTATTTCTCGAAATTAGAATAGTATGAAGAAAAACAGCAGTTAGTACTCAGTTGTTGTATTTTTATGTCCCCCCCTCCCCCCCAGTTACTTCTCAGTTATGACTGACTTCAGCCTCAGTCCACTCCCTCTGAATCTCCGCCAAATCGTCTTTGCTTGACAATCCGCTGAAGCCCACGGTTATCAATGTTATTTCCATGATATTCAATAATTTTGGGAAGGATCTGTAGTTGCATTTTTTCCTCTAGTTTCAAGTTTCCTGTTCATCTGAAATTTGAGTCGCAAGAAATACAGGTCCTGAGGCTTGTACTGGACCCTCTGGCGGGCCAGGTTGTGGCCCCTGGGCCATATGTTTGACAGCTCTGGACTAAACCAAATACATAGAAAAGGTCTGTCTGAAGGCATTTGTTTACAATAAACAATAATTAATGGATTTTTTGTTTTTGTTTTACTTCCATTCACTGACCCTCCCCTGAGACCAAGATGTAGTAGCCTGCTGTGTTATGACATGAGATTGTTCCATGATGTCCCTGTCTGGCCTTTTATTAAAGTTTACATTTTCTGATTTCAGCTTATAAATGTGATTATTTTTGGTTCTATTTACTCTATGGCCATGTGTCCATATAGTGTGTTTTCTTGGCAATTAAATGCTGGCAATATGCTGGGGAGCGCAGATCCCAGCGCACTTCCAAGTAGCAGATTGACAGGGCGCGTTCTGACTACAAAAATACGTCATCCCTGTGGCTCTCTATTGGAAGGACAACCCAGCAGGTAAAACAGATGAGAGGCATGAAAGACGTGTCGGGGAATTTTTCAGTACCAGGCCAAATGCTGTGCCAGTCCTACTCCCAAAGGTCTGACGCTGCAATCACACCAGAGGTAAAGCAAACAATTTAAAATTTGAATGTCTAAAGTTCTCCATTATTGTACTAATACATTGTGTACTCAGGTGTTTGCATCCCTGTGTACTAGGGCTGCTGCGATTTGCGATCAAATCGTATATTGGCAATTGAAGGGAGTGATTGCAGATTGGCTTTTCTACAGCGATATTTAAGGGCTTTGGGAGAGACATCCACATTTTCACCTTTCCAGACATTTTATAAACTATAACATCTGAGAGCATACATAATGTAGGCTCAGTAAAGCAGATTTGGGGAAGGCCCATTCACTGGACCTTTTCTGGGGGCCATCCATTTATGTGAGTGGGTGTGGTCCCTGTTAACTGTTAGGAAACACTTATCTCAGAAGATATCCGATGTCCATCCGTGGCACCAGGATCTTTATCCGTCGCGCCAGTATCTTTCTTGGACCAATACTCAACAGATGAACCTGGACAGCTGTCACCGGCTCTCATTGTGGACCTTTCAGCTTTGCTAGAAAACATTACATATAGTGTGGTCAGAAAAAGCATTGGACTATGAGTGTGTTTGTGTGGAAATGTCCAGGTCCAAATTACAATATACACTTACCAATCATACAATACTACTGTCTATGCCTATGCCCTATTATCAACCACCATAATCATAATAGTAATAATTGTACTCCGGTTACTAAGTAGCCATTGTCACTGCTGTAATACCTACTTAAATCACTCCATCTGTTGCTCGTGCATCCTTGGCTGCCTCTTCATGGAGAAACCCAGGCAGCGCTCCCTCTCTTCACCTCTTGGCTGCGAGCATCCGAGCTGCAGGCCAAAGGTTCACATAGGATGAGTCCCCTAACGGACAATTGATTGTGTGTTATGAGTGAGTGAAAGATAATAAGCAAGTACAGGACCTGACAAATTATGCAATGCTACTATCTTCCCAACACCTATTATCAACCAGCAGAAGCATAATAGTGGTAGTTATTAAGTAATAAAGTAGGCTTACTATTCCAAATTAATACCCATTTATCATTATAGAATTAAGAACATTGCCAAATGAATACCATTGGCCTACTACTAGGCTATCTGAATAGGGTTTGTGGTACAACAGCTGTAAGAAAGGTGAACAACCCATTGCATGATGAAACTACATATCAAAAACAACATCAAATAGGCCAGGGGTTGTCAAAGTCTGCGACTGTGGGCCTCCCCCCAGACAAAGTTTGGAAAAATGCGCCCCCACCCCTCCCTCCCACCCCGATGCCTATGGGATCATTATTTTTTTTATGCCTGCCGTGGTAAGGCTTTGCCCTTTTTGTCCCCTCACTTAGGCTGCAATTCTACTTTGGAACAGTAGGAGAATGTCGGTAACACTTTACAATACTGGTGCACACGTGCATGGATTGATGCTTAACTCACGATGAATTAAGCCATTCATTGATGCTTAACTCATCATCAACTAATGAAAGGTATGTTTGATGAACACACTGAGTCATATATGAATTACTATTAATTAAGTAAGCTATGCCTATATCATCATGGATTAATTCCTCATCAACACCTAGCATTAATTAATACTGTAATGCATGTGTTAATTACCACTATCAACTTCCAGTCGCCTATAACCGGGAAATCGAGTGAGTTTCCCCCGTTGCATAACGGCTATTTCAGCAGCTGTGCTGTAGTCTATCAGTCATTCTGATTACTTGTTACTAGTGTACGCTATTTTATGGAGGTTCCTCTCGTGGCTCACGCTGATCGAGTGATTGATGCTTGGTGCGCACCAGGTAAACTCTAACTGACAGTAGCCTAAAAGAGGCTTGCCACACAGTAATAATTAATTTATTCCTTATTGGTATCAAAATAAATCTCCTGAAAGCTTCAACAGAATGTGAATTATAAGTGAAATCACCATGCATTATGGCACGTGGAAAAAGGAGAAATGTCCAATTATAGGCTATTGGAACATTTTCTTCACTTTTAACATAAATATGCTTATAACCAATTGCTTTAATATATACTTGTACTTGTAATCACTTCACTATAATTTATATATGCTAATTGGATTCCTAGATCACCAAAACATGGGGTTAGGCACCAAAATGACTTGTCTAGGATGAATAATGAAGGAGTAATGGTCTTTTAAGGAACTGGCAGCGGCCATCTTGAAGATTAGACCTTTCTAGTGGTCAGATTTTGGTAGACTTTTGATATGTTACACCTGATACTACAATAAACCATTGAGAAACCTTTTGTTACAATTTTTTTTAGGGTCAAACCATATTTGCAGCTGACTAAATGTCAGACAGAAACAGATGCGTCTGGGCTGTTTGCATAGGACCGTGCGGTGCTGTCCGCGGTGCTGAAATGGAGTGGAGGAGAGATAGACAGACATCACTTTGGAATGAAATTTTCAGTGACGGGACAGAGAGCGAGCGAGCTGCACTGCACACATGAGCAGAAAGACGGACATGAAATGTACAATTTCTGCAGTTTCTCCCACAGCTGGTCCAATGCATAAAGTAGCGTTCAGTGCTTGGAGAGATTAATAGCAAGCTCGAGACGATTAGTTGATGCCCTCCCCCCCCCCCCCCACAAATACAGAGTGCCCCAGGAGGCTATTAGGCGTTTCAAAACTTCTACCCCGGCGCTCCTATCTGGAAAGAGACGTGAAGGCCGCAGAATTTGTGGACCCAATAAAGCTTTTCCCTCATACATCATACCACATGATAAATGCACAAACGAAACCAGGCATGTTAAAGGTGTGAGTCAGCTACTTACATGTAATGAACACAGGCAAATATTCAACAGTGCATGGCGATGCGCATTTTCCATCGAAGCCATATGGAAACACGTGCAGCGCAGCATGGCGTCGAAGGTCGAACGAATCCATAAACCCAAAACGTGGGCATGACAAACAAACAAGAAACACCTACTATTACAATCTACTTAGTGTAGTGTAAGTTTTCAAGGACGCACACTTGAAAAAGGAAAAAAAACTGATTTGAGCTAATATAAGTAGCCTATGATGTACAATTCAAAGGTAAGCTACTGTGCAGTATCTAGCACCAATCCACGTGTAATCTTGGCAACTGAATTGGTCAGGGTGGCGCAGAGGGGTGGAGTACAAATGTTGCATTTCTATAGGTCAATAGAATGATTGACCAGCCAATAAACACAGGAGTTGACTAAATTGCAAGGCCTACAGCCAATCACAGAATCAGATTATGTTCTGTGCAATACTGTGTGGATATTCCCAGTGCCCAACGTGGACTTAGAACTGCTGGATCAGAAGAGAGGGTGGATTTAAAGCAGGGGTTTTCAAAGTCTGAGACTGTGGGTCCTGGATGCCTATGGGATCATGATTATCTTATTAGATCCCATAGACACTCAACAATTGAGCCCAGATAGCCTGCTATTGCAGTTTGAAACCTCCAGACTAAACAACATACATTTGTGTACATTTGTCTGGCTGAAGGCATTTGTATGAGCTATCCAATGTCATATTTTTTCACTTCCATTCAATAAGCCTACCCTGACACTGCACTTTGAAAACCTCTGATTTAAAGGAATGATAATATTGTATTTTTGGTTAATGATGATCTGAAGAGGAATTTTTAGACCCTAATTATGCCAATATTTACCAATGGATCTACAGATCCAGGGAGTATGTAGGAACATGAGTGTTCATACCCGTTTGAGTTATGCAAAAGAGTTAATGACAGATCAGGGACACTGGAATTCATTCAGAGTTGGGGACATCTGTGTCCACTGTGCCATACAATCAAACACACACACACACACACACCGCACCACGACCCCAACCTGACCACACACACGTCACCCCATCCATGACAGCTATCTAAATGCACTCATAAAAACATTTATAAAACGACTTAGTCAGCTTTGGCCTGGAATTAAGACTAAATGATGGGTGGAACTGAACCTGATGTTTTAAGTAAGTTTTGTGTGTTATTAACCCAAACAGAAACATATACCCAACAGAAACAGTACACATTTGGGAGATTTTATTGAAAATTATTCCATGCGTGAGAGTAAGACTTGACTTATACTGGCTGCAAAGCCATTACCAGAATATATACATATGTATGTAGGCTATGTACTGTATGTATGTATGTACGTATGTATATATAAATATATATATATATATATATACACACATGTATATGGCTTGTGTGAACGGTCTCACCTGTTAACAAGCTAAACTAAATTAAACTGTGTGGCTTTGGCGTTGCTTTGGCATCCTGTGTGAAGGGTTAGGGTTAGTTGAAATAAGACCTCTGGGCCAGGCAGAACCATCATGAGGGCCGCTTCGGGTTGTATAAGGCCCAGTTTGTAGTTCATATACTGTAGCACAGGGCTATTCAACTAAATTGTTCAGGGGGCCACATTGTCAGAAACTTAAGGGACCGGGGGCCGGACCGTTCCCCGAGCCATTATATGTACACTTGACACGCGCCACCACATTTTCGCAGCCGCGCTGGAACTATTATTAAGTAGGGGGTGCTGTAAGGAATGGAAGAAAATGTGATGTTTTTTGAGACTTTTATCCATATTTAGAAGAATATTTGATTTTAAATTAACATTAGGATTATTCAGTATCTTCTCCTTTTCTCACTCACTTTCATGTAACCACCTGCTCTCCCTTTAGTCGTTTTACACTACAACAGACAGCAACACACACATAAGTGTAATTTAATTGGTGTTAGCTAGTGCTGAAACAAGAATCAATCATTTACTGTAGTTGATCAACAGGAAATCTACACTATGATGACAGGAGTGTCTCGACTTGAAACTTTGGGAGTGTGCCAAGGGGGACCTGGCGGAGTGTAGTGCCCTATTTTCATGCAATTCAGCATAGCGCCACCTACTGGCAAAAAAAAACATTTTATCTCAAGAACCGTTCCCCCGATCAACTTCAAATTTGGGGAGTACACTGATGGGATCTCGACAGTGCAGTGCCGCATTTCATGCAATTCGGCTCAGCGCCACCTACTGCAAACACAAAAAGTGGTTTATCTTGAGAACCGTTCGTCCGACCGACTTCAAACTCGAGGAGTACGCTTTGGGCAGTGTTTCTCAAACTTTTCCAGACCAAGGACCACTTAACCAATCAAAGTAAAATCAGGGACCACCTAACTCCCAAAACATCCCCAAAAACAATAGGCCTACTACTTCAACTGTAAATGACAAATTACAGGCTAATTAAATGACAAATAGCATTAAGGCTGTACAATTAATTAATTAATGGCTTGGATTCGGTTCCCAGTGTCCGCTCCTCTCGGTGGGCATGGGGAGAGGGGTACTGATGCCCAGTGTCCGCTCCTCTTGATGGGCAGGGGGAGAGTGTCCACTCCTCTTGATGGGCAGGGTGAGAGGGGCACTGATGCCCAGTGTCCGCTCCTCTCGGAGGGCATGGGGACAGGGGTACTGATGCCCAGTGTCCGCTCCTCTTGATGGGCAGGGGGAGAGTGTCCACCCCTCTTGATGGGCAGGGTGAGAGGGGCACTGATGCCCAGTGTCCGCTCCTCTCGGAGGGCATGGGGAGAGGGGTACTGATGCCCAGTGTCCGCTCCTCTTGATGGGCAGGGGGAGAGTGTCCACTCCTCTTGATGGGCAGGGTGAGAGGGGCACTGATGCCCAGTGTCCGCTCCTCTTGGAGGGCAGGGGGAGAGGGCCACCTGCAGCAAACATATGGACGCAGATATTTTATTATATTCATAAAAGGCCTCCAAAGAAAGAACTAAAATTACAACAATAACTGGAATTGTTTAGTACGGTAGATCGTTACCTTTCAAACATCTCCAAATATGTCAGTCAGCGTGGCAATCGTCTGACTGTACACATTCAACACATTGGAAAAAGAGCCTTGTGGATCTGGCAATCTCTGCAATTCCACTTCATTCAAAGGCCGTTGGAGTTGAACCTCTGGCACTGGCACTCCTTCAGGGTGGTGACCAGGTGTACTTTCCCAGTCAATGCCGTACTCCATGTCAACCTAATGGGACATTTACCATTAAAATTAGATGAGCATATTGTTTTTAAATATTATTTATATATTATCAATTTATTTTTAAAGGGGGACTAACCCCCCAGATATGTGACAAAACGGCATGCTGCTTAATTAGAAACAAGGGATGTTATATCATATAGGGATGTTCATCAATTATCGAAAATCGATAATTGATCGTTAAGGATTGGAATCGATCCTGTGGCATTTGGATCGATTTTTTAATTATTAAAAAAAAAAGAAAATTGGACTAAGTTTGGGTGGAATTCGTTCCTCCTCGCCCCACTCCATTGCACAGCCGACTAACGTGAGGTGGAGCTTCATATAGTCTCTAGTTTTCTGGCTGGGCACGGGCCTTTGTGCCAACAAAACTGTTTTAAACATGGGAAATTCACACCGGCATGCGCCGGGCACAGCAGTGTTGGAGGAGACACATTGAAATAAAGAGTTCATTGAGGAGAACACGTTGTCTTTCGTATTTTCTGCCATAGGCATTCATTTTGTAAAAAAAAAAAAAAAAAAAAAAAAAAAAAAAAATTCTAAGTACGTTGAGTGCCATAGCCGAGATATCTCGTCTTACATAATCCAACGGTTGAGTGCCATAGACGAGCTATCTCGTCTTACATAAACATTTTTTTTTTTACGGTGGGACATCAATCAACCCCTTTTACGTCTTCTATATCAATATTGGGAGGAAGAGAATGTGTATAATCTATTTTACCGACCACTAAGTGGCGACAATTCTCTTCCAAGACAGAGAGGAAGGCACAGCCAGCCACAGCCAGCCAGCGTGCTGGAGAAAGCCAGTGTAATTTTCAAGGAAGCAGCTGGGCGAAAACTCCCTCGATCCCCCACACACACACACACACACACACACACGCGCGCGCACACACACACACTCGAGCACCCCCGCGCATAAATAAGACCAGAATCGCAAAAGCTTACTGCTTTCAGTCTGTCCGCCGGCCGTTGAGAGTGATGTGGGCCATCGCCGCTGTGTGGGCGGTCAGCCTAGCCGTCAGCGTGTTACCTTTGTGCGGATGGGGCAGCTTTACGGAGAATCCTCCCCCCGCAGCACAGACGGAGGGAGGAGCCCGGAGACACACACACACTCTCTCCCTCTCTCTCCCCCTCCCCCCAGTCCCGAGAGAGAGAGAGAGAGAGAGAGAGAGAGAGAGAGAGAGAGAGAGCACACAGAGCGGGAGACAGACACGCCGCGGGGGCAAAGAACGGACAGAGATCCCCTCCCCCCAGAGCCGCGGAGCAACGCGCGAACACACACACACACACACACACACACACACACACACACACACACACACACACAATACAGTATACAGACTCGCCCAAGGGCACCCACAATCACAGGCAGGTGACTGTTCTGCTGTTTGATTGAATTTCACAAAACTGCGATTATCTCAGCTTGCTGTCTCAGACGCTAAAACCATGCTGTACTCAACGGCTAATATCTACATAACTACTAACGTTAGGGTTGTGCTACAACCCAGGTTTTACGAGTGAGAACGAGAGCTCTCACTAGTGCCTTAAACGCTGCAACGCAGCCCTATGGAAGACTGTTATTTTGCTCCAAAATTACTTTTCATTAAAACCTGACCACCCACCCGTAGGTGGCGTGGTACCCCCTGGGACTGACACGGATCCACGTGACTACGTCACGTCCTGCCAGTCCAGGGAAATCACTCTAATTTCTTCCAGCCCGCTGAGATCCGACGCACCCCGTGACGCATCGACACAGCAAGGCTGGGTAGTGAGAGCTCTCGTTCTCACTCGTAAAACCTGGGTTGTAGCACAACCCTAACGTTTTACTTCGTTTCGAACTCAAGCTCTCACTAGTGCCTCCATTCAACCGACCTTGCTGCCGGGAGCACCCCACAGGGCGACCCGAACGGCACCGATGAATCACGGCCATATGGCAACGTTTATGCCTAATCGTCTGACATATTAGAGTGGCAACGATACTACTTTCTTGCCACCGACAGCACCGCGTGCGCGAACTGCGCACCGGACACGTCGAGACTGTAGTACCTGACAAAAGTGTGATGAGAGGACCATGAGGCCGCGGCACACATGTCCTCCACCGACACACCGCGCAACAACGCAGAGGATGTCGCAACACCTCGCGTAGAAAGCGCCTTGATACCCTCCTGGGGAACCTTGCCCACGGCAGAGTATGCCAACGCGATCGCCTCCACTATCCAGTGTGATAAGCGATCCTTGGAAAGGGGCCCGCCCTGGGCCCTTTGCCCAAAGCAAACCAACAGCTGATCTGTAATGCGTAAAGAACGCGTCCTGGCCACATAGGCCGAGAGCGCCCTTACGGGGCACAGCATGAGCAAACGTCTCTCCTCGCCCGTCTCTAACTGAACGGCGGGGGACAGAATGCTGATAAGTCTATGACCATAGACCTAAAGCTGACATCAATAATCCTAGGTTGGTAAGCCGGGTTAGGTCGCAACGTAACCCTGCGCCCATCATTACCACACAGGCCTGCTGCACCGAGAGGGCAATCAGGTCACCAACTCTCTTTCCTGACGACAAGGCCAGCAGCAGCGCGGTCTCTAAAGACAGAACCCTTAAATCGGCGGAGTCCAAGGGCTCAAACGGATGACCCGTTAGCCCGTCCAGCACCGTAACCAGGTCCGATTTGGGGGGAAAAACGCACCGCGACGGCGGGCGCAGTTTACGCGCCCCCTTCATGAGGTGCAAGACCAAAGGGTACGCCCCCACGGGGCTCCCTTCAATTCCCCTATGGCAAGCAGAATCGCGGCTACGTACACCTTAAACGACTGCGGGGACTGACCCGCGTCAAGCAGGCTCTGAAGGAGACGGAGAACTGGTCGCACACTGCAGTTCACTGGATCCACGCCCTTACTTGCTGCATAGTGCATCCCACATTATCAGGCAAACCCTGGGCTAGCAACTGGTCCGGTTCAGGAGCCAGACCGCTAGCTTCCACCTGCCTGGGGAGGGGTGGAACACCTCCCCCTCCGCCTGGGATAGGAGATCGGCCCGTACCGGCAATGCCCAGGGCGGATCTTGCGCCAGGGAGACCAGGTCCGCAAACCATGTCTGCCTGTGCCAAACAGACTAAAACGAGCCGGAGGCGCTGTTCCCTCACCCTGTCCAACACCTGACGGATCAGGGGGGGTCGGGGGAAACGCATAGAGCCCCTCCCTCAGCCACGCGTGCGCTTTTAGCGCGTCATGACCTAACGGGGGCTGTCCTCCTGGATCGAGAACCACAGTGGGCAGTGTGTCGCGCGCCGCGATGCGAGAGATCGACGCAGGCGCGACCAACCCTGGCCCAAACCTGTTCCATCACCCGAGGGTGGAGGCACCACTCCGTATAACGGGGATTGCCTCGAGACAGCAGGCCGGTCGTAACTCCGCCGTCCCGGCAGATAGACCGCTGACACTGAAAGGAGATGGGGATACACCCACAGGTGAATCCCCGCTATGGTTCAGCGCCCCCGACCACACACCGCCCTGTTTGTTCAGGTGGGCGATCGCTGCCCTATTGTCCGAGCGAATCAGCACATGGTGCCCATGTGTGAGCCGCTGGAAGTGTTACCTCCGCATGCCGGGGGGACTGCGGAGGCAACGTTCTCTTTCGAGTCTGGCCGCACGCGGACTTGTCCGGCAGTGCGGTCCCCAAGAGAGCTCCCAACCAACGATGGGCCCATGGCGCCATTGATGGTGGGCTTGTCCTGAGGCAGAGCCCGGCGAATCGCCTTCAGCTCTAGCACGTTTATGTGGCGAAGCTCCTGAGCCTCCCACCGGCCGTTTGCCGAAAAATGCCCGCAAATCGCACCCCCTCCCCAGAGGGAGGCGTCTGTGCGAATCACCATCCTGAGCGGGACAGGGCCCCACCGAGTACCTCTCGAGAGGTAACGGGGGTCCGCCCATATAGCCATCGCCCGCCAGGCCTGACCTGTCAGAGGAACCCTGCGATGACGGTCCCCGGCCGAGTCCAGGCGAAGCCTGAGAACCATATTTGGACCACGAGGGCATGTGTAGCCTCCCTAGCGGGAGCACATGCAGTGCTGAGGCCATCAGGCCCAACATCACTGTGCACTGATGCACTGACACCGAGGGCACAGACCTAACGTCCTTGGCTTGCTGTCCGAACCGTGCGAGCCTGTCGCTCTGGCGAAAGGCTCGGAGGAAGTATAGCTCGAGCCCCAGGAAGGTCGCCGCCTGCGCTGGGACGAGGCAACTCTTCTGCCGGTTCACCAAAAACCCTAAGGTTTGCCGGTGATCGGTCACCACCTTGGTATGTTTCGCGGCACCAACCCTCGAGTTGGCCGCTAAGAGAACGACGTTGAGATATAGGAAGACGCGGATCCCCCTCGCGCGGAGGGGAGCCACGGCTGCCTCCACGCACACCGTGAGGGTTCGCGGGCTCAAAGACATGCCGAATGGCAAGCCACATAACTCGTAAGCCTTCCCCAGGAAGGAGAACCTCAGGTATTTCCTGTGTATCCTGACCATGTGGACATGGAAGACCGCACCTTCCAGATCCCTGGAAGTAAGAAATCCCCCTGTCTCAACTTGAACAGGCGGGGAAGAGAGCATTCGGGACGGGACTTCCTCAGCGTCTTGGTTTTTGAGACGCCGAAGGTCCAATTTTGGACGCATGGAGCCGTCCATGGCCTCCTCCTCCACGGCCAGATCGGGGGTCCCGTCGAACGTGGGTGGGCAAACTGTAGCGCGTATCCCCTCTGGAGGGTGCGCCGTAATGGGGACGGGGGAACATAGATGCTCCCAGGCATCGAGCCTGTTGGACAAGATGGTCTCTTGTGGCCAACGGAGCGGAACCCGTTCCACCACTCGGATCATACTCTCTCCCTCAATGTCCCCATAGGAGACAGTGAACGGTCATCAAAAGCAGAGAGCATATGAACTGAATCAAGTCTCTCTGCCCGCTTCGCGCTCAGAAAAAAGTATCACCGTCTCATCATCGTGGATAGCGAGACTGAACATTTTTAGAAACACATTTCTCAAGTTAGAAACTATAGAAATGATCCCTGAAATATAGTCATGAGCATATTGCTGGGCCCCGGGACCTTTCGATCCGGTGCCCTGATGGGGGGGCGGGACGTGAGAGGCTACGCCCCCCCCGCCGCATGGACAGTTCCGTAGAAGCTGTGCATGCTGGGGGAGAACTTCTTACGCAAGCTCCGCCTACTGACGCGCTGTTGTACCGAAGTAACCCCCCCCCCCTGCCGTGCGCCTTTCGCAGGCTGGGGGGGACTGCGGAGGTAACGTTCTCTCTCGAGACGCACGTGGACTTGTCCGACAGTGCGGCCCCCAGGCGAGCTCCCGACCAGCAATGAGCTGTTGGCGCCATTGATGGTGGGCTGTCCTAGGAGCCTCTAGCCGAGGCCAGGCCGTAGCCATGGACCAAGGCGAGCCTTGATGCTGGGTATGAGACCCTGGGCGAGCTCCCGACCGAACTCGGGCCATGGGCACCGAGGACGGTGGGTCCAAAGCTACAAGCCGCAGGCTGGAACTAAGCCCAGCCTTGGTGAGCCAACCGGTAGGCTTGCCTGCTGCCAACCGAGGCCAGGCCGTGGCCATGGACCAAGGTGCGCTGTGCCCCCAGCCAGGCTCCCTGCACTTGCAGGGGGCGCCCCAACAAGGGAGTGCGACCCATGGAGAGCTCCCAACCACCCCGGGCCTTGGGCACCAAGGGCGGTGGGCTTGTCCTTAGAGCTACAAGCCAAAGGCTGGCACTGAGCCCAGACCTTGGCGAGCTGTACGCCCTGCTGGACGCGTAGCGCCAGCAAGGAGCAGTATGTCTATTGTAGCGGAGGTATCTCGCGGCCAATGTACTTAGCACACAGGTACTAACTGCACGGGTGCACGCCAGCTATCTGCAAAATGCTATCGTTCTGTGCTAAACTACTAATATTGCTATCTGCACCTATGCAAGGCACGCTAGCTTTAACACTTCTTTGAGAGCGGACATTGGTCAGCTCTAAAGAGCTTAGCTGCGGACAAAACCGAAGGTTCAAGGCGCCTGTGCAGCGTGCTCGTGCCCAAGGCCGAACACGCACTTAACGTGCCGATTCATACTCGGCCAAGTAGTTTTACACACGGCCCATCCCCTCCCTGACCTTCCCTGCTCAGTAGCAAGAGGAAGCAGGAAGCTAACCACTAATAGCAAGCTCCCGCAGGGCGCACCCTATTAGCGGGAGTACTGCTTAAGCAAGCTAGCGAGAAGCACAGGCTAGACAGTAAGCAACCCGGAGGCTAGCGAACGTGCGCGTGCAATGGTAACGTAAGCGGCAATAGCCCATCCCGAAGGGGGGGCACCAATACCCACAACCTGTTAACCCGAGAGAACAGACGTGGAAGCCACTAGCTAAGCTAGCATAAGCACTGAAACAAGCGTGCGCTAACACAAGCCTGCGTACAGGCCGGTGTAGCGCGTCTCTACCCTGAGTAACACGGGGGAGCAAGCGTGACCGCAAGCAAAGGCCAGCGGCCCGTGAAGCTAGTCAATCTCAGAAGAAACTCCTCAAAGGGAGTTGCAATCTAGTAGATGCTAATTGCACGAGGCAAGCAACACTTAGCAGACAAGCAAGCTGGCTAAAGGCCCAATTATACTCAACGTTAAAGACGGAGACGGACAGTGTCCGTACTCTGCGTTCATTTCGTCCGTTTTCTGTCCGTCATCTGAAAGCTTACAGATACGCATGAAACGGAGGAAATCACACACACACTCATGCATTTGACTCTCTACTGTGGTGGATGTATTACTTAACATGATACCAACGTGAAAGACGCATGGAAGCATGTGGACAGTGACGATTACACCGTTTGAACAGACGCTCTTAGTTACGGATGAAAATGGAGTATAATTGGGCCTTAAGATGGCGTAAGTACTGAGAGAAGCGGCCCCCACAAGGTGCGGGGCGGGCTCACCTAGCTAGCGAATCGCCCAGCTAAAATCCCAGACGCCAGTAAAGCTACACTACATTTATGTAGGTCACAGCTGCATGCACACATCAAATTAATTGTGCTGGTCGTAACCGGCCAGCGTAGCCTCACAGCTAATACAGCACCTAGCTGTTTACAAGGTAGTCCAGGCTAGCTGCACTGAGCAAACTAGCTAACTATCTAACGCGCGCGCTTTAAAGCCGGCGCCTAAAGTACCTAGCACACGAAAACTACCCGCACGGGTGCCAAGGTAGCTATCTGCAACAACTGGGCTACTTAGCCTCTTTGTTCCTGTGCTACGTGGTACAAGCTATTTGCACGTATGCAAAGCTTAACAGTTTGAGCGCGGACCTAAATCGGCCCTCAAACGAAAACGCTGCCCCAGTCAGGGGAGCGAAGCAAAGCTACACAGCGGCAGCAATAACCACTATACGGCGATAGCAGTAGAGCTACACGGCGATAGCAATAAACAGTTAACTAAGGAAGATACTCTTAGCTTTAGATGACTTGTTCCGACGCCGCAGGGTGAAGGGTACAGGGTCGGTCTCCGAAGCCTGCTTTATCCCGTCCACGCGACCCTCTTGAGGTGGGCAAGTCAGCCGGGACGAGCCTAGTATCTAAAGCTATATAATATAACTCCTTGTTAACCGTCGGAGCTTTCACAAAACACGTCTTCACTAGCGGGTGGAAGAAAGCGGAAGTGATTTCCCTGGACTGGCAGGACGTGACGTAGTCACGTGGATCCGTGTCAGTCCCAGGGGGTACCACGCCACCTACGGGTGGGTGGTCAGGTTTTAATGAAAAGTAATTTTGGAGCAAAATAACAGTCTTCCATAGGGCTGTGTTGCAGCGTTTAAGGCACTAGTGAGAGCTTGAGTTCGAAACGAAGTAAAACTCTGCAAACTAACTCTTTTAGACAGAGAAAGCACACATTCTATTAGTTATTTTTAGATGATTGGTGTTCACGAAGTCTTAACAGAAAATAATCCTCGGCTCTTGTAAAATGAGCCAGAATCCTCAAAAAAAAACCTGGCACAACTTACCTACAGGATTGAAAAAACGGCTGCCACTCAATGTGTTAATATGATTGATAATCAATAATTGATCGTTAATTTTCACCGATTATCGATTTTGGAAAATTTTCTAAATGAACATCCCTAGTAGCCTACATAGTTATGTAGGTCTACACCCTTTTTCTGTCGGTCGGTCTTTGTGACCATGTCCTTGTGTGTTTAAGGCTGAGGGTGCTCAGAGCATAAAGAATTTCATTGTATTTATACACTGTATTTATACATATGACAAATAAACTTGAACTTGAACTTGGAACTGTGGTTTGGTGAAGCTTGGACAAAATTAGTAGTAAAAGGTGACTCTGTGAACCTACCTACCTAGTTCGGCAGCGGCAGGTCTTATGGTTTCTGAGTGGGACCAAATGGTCTCCCAAATGGGCTTGTAAATTGGGTGGACAAACCCTGTTATAGGGCCTGTGCCACTGCGTGCGCTGGCCAAAAAGAAGGAAAGAGGCAGAAGAGCCTCTCCTCTTGTCTGACTATACTCTTTGGCTGTGCTCAGACCGGAATTATAAACCGGAAACAGCGCCATGACACTTTTCCTCCGCATAGAGGAAAAACGTTATATCAGAGTATATCAGAGGGTATCAGAGGTACGTTATAAATAGAGTGACGTTATAAACAACTAACCAACGCTGGTGGTCTGTATGGAAACAGTGTTGCTCGAAATGGTTAAAAGTTATATCAATTTGGTAATTCTGTGGCGTTTTACTGCCATGACACATAACTAACTTGCTGCTGAACATGATACACTTTGTACAATTGTAACAGTTTGGTCTTAAATGTAGAGATTTTGACCAGAATCCTTCACACACCACCCCAAAAGCCATATTGGTTAAAAGCTGAAAAAAAGTGTTTTGGGGGTTAGTCCTGCTTGAACTTCCCACCCAATTCACCCATTTTGTTTCTAAAAGGCAGGAAGTAACACAGGTGCAAGCAAAACATTAACGAGGGCCCCGGCACTGGATCCCCTAAATGGATTGGAAGTTGGAAAACCTCATTAACACATTCAGTGCCACAGCGCTTCAGTAAAATTGTCTGGAGCCTGTGCCAGGTTCACTTCCATTCAGTTGAAAACAGCTATATAATTTTTTCTATTAGGGGTATATTGACAGGACTGGACTCAAATGAAACATTGGACACTCCTGCTTCTCTCAAAGAAGAAATTTTGTTTCTAGACAGTTCCATTATGAAATGACAGCCTCTGCAGGAAGAGCACTTTCAAGGGTTTTCTGCTGTTTTTTTTTACTTTCCGAGATAAACACACTTTTATGTAAACAAAGGTCACAGAATGAATTCTGCTTCAAGTGTGATAAAATGCTATACCTAAATGAAAGGTTGGAATGTCTACTTTACCTTGGGGGAAAAAGTATGTAAAAAGAATGTTTCATTGATTTTTTACAAATATTTGAACACTGCTTAGTCCAACTTCAAGACGCTGCTTTTTATGGCATCAAGGTGTATGTTGCAGGCCATCTCTCCATAAAGAAACATGATATCAACTTTTTTTTTTGTGATGATGAAAGTACACTTCCTAAGCTTTCATTTGGTGTGTAACAATCAAATATTCCACCACAACATTTCATGCAGTGTATTCTTTTCTTAAAAAAAACCTTCAAAGTAGTTTCAAAATAAAACACATTTTTATGCATAGTATTTTCATAATAGCCCACAGAATGAATTCTGCTTGATAAAATGCTATTCCTAAATGAAAGGTTGGAATGTCTACTTTACCTTGGGGGAAAAAGTATGTAAAAAGAATGTTTCATTTATTTTTTACAAATATTTGAACACCGCTTAGTCCAACTTCAAGACGCTGCTTTTTATGGCATCAAGGTGTATGTTGCAGGCCATCTCTCCATAAAGAAACATGATATCAACTTTTTTTTTTTTGATGATGAAAGTAGACTTCCTAAGCTTTCATTTGGTGTGTAACAATCAAATATTCCACCACAACATTTCATGCAGTGTATTCTTTTCTTCAAAAAAACCTTCAAAGTAGTTTCCAACTAAAACACATTTTTATGCATAGTATTTTCATAATAGCCCACAGAATAAATTCTGCTTAGAGTTGAACAAAATGCAATACCTCAAACGAAAGGTTGGAAACTCAACTCAAGTCAATAACAACAAGTATGTGAAAAGAATCTTCCATTTATTTTCTACAAATATTTGATTCCAGCTTTTTTTTTTTTTTTTTTTTCAAAAGAACCAACACATTTTATGAAAAAAAGGCATACACATGACTGATGCTATTACTGTGTTACAACTGCTACTATTCTTGTTACAGTAATGGCTGAGTTTCCCAACAAAGAAGCTTCTTAAGAGTTAAGAAGCTTCTTAAGGAGTTAAGAAGCTTCTTAAGGAGTTAAGAAGGCTCCAAAGAAGTGTTTCCCAAACGCCTTCTTAACAGTCGAGAAAAATAAAAAAAATAGAAGGCTCTTAAGAAGCATCTTAACTGGAGCGGCTCACTTGATGGCACTCTGAGCCCAGCAGTGGGCCACGACTCAGTGGTTGAGAAACACTGTTAACACCTAATCATGGTCAGGTTAAACTTTATTAAACATTATTTATTTCAGACATGGACTGCAGTTCAAATTGCTTTATATACACAGCATACAACAAAACAGAGAAACACTACAGAATTTAAGCGACCTTGGGTTCTGTGAAAGGTGCTATATAAATCCACAACATTATAAAAGGAATCCATTCTGATTAGAGAAATATAGCCTACGGTAAAACATTTAAAACACAAGTAACTATACATACAGGGGAGATTTTCAAGTGTTCCCCAATTTTAAACACTAAAGGGTGCATGAAAGAAAGGAAAAAGGGAAAAACACAAGAGGAACAGTGGACACAAGTATCTCCTTTTGCCTGATGCGGCTGGATCTGCCAGTGTTTCGTCATTAAGAAGGTGTTAAGAAGGCTCCAGACCCTTCTTACAAAACCTTCTTAACGAAAGATCATCTTAGCGCTAAGAAGCTTTTGGGAAACGCAGCCTTCTTAACGGAGGATAATTGGAAGATAATTTTAGGCTAAGAAGCAATCGGGAAACGCGTTGGCTTCGTTGGCTTCTTACGGGAGCCTTAAGAAGTGTCAAAGAAGCTTCTTAGCGCTAAGAAGCTTTTGGGAAATGCATGCCTTCGTAAAGAAGCAATTGGGAAACGCGTTTGCTTCTTAAGGGGGCCTTAAGAAGGGTTGAATTAGCTTCTTAGCGCAAAGAAGCTTTTGGGAAACCCAGCCAATGACACTGCTATTGGACGGCTTGACAACAGTCAGACAGCAGGCAGTTTGTGTTTGGAGGTAACGTTACTGTAGTCTTGAAGGACTGAATCCCGCTACAGCTTTCTCTCCAGTGTCTCTACTTTTCAACTGTCAAAGCAAATAAACATACTAAAGCTTGATGGACTGCCCACACACTCGTTGACACTAACTAAACTAAACTAAACACTGCATCACTGGCTGAAGCGGGGGTGGGGGGGGGGGTCGGGGAAAGTATCACTGTGAGTGATACTCAAAGTAGCACGGGTAGAGGCAGAGAGGTACGTGGTCACAGCCAGGGCAAACGTACTTGGTCTCTTTTCGGAGTCCCTTGGCTGCGCAGTGCGCACATTTTCGATATATTGTTTTGGTGGCTGGGTCTGCCACTGGCAGTGGCACGTGCCCCGCGAAGTCCACATCCAGCCTCGCTGAAGCGGACCTTTTGCGTGGGTGGGCTGGTGCTCTTCCTGGAAGAGGAGGTTGGGGAGGGGCTGGAGGAGGAGGGGGATCTGCGGTCCAGGACTTGAGCACAGACAGGATGAAGTCTTTTAGGGTTCTGCAGCTGGTCGTTGGGTTGCGTGCCCTGTACACAATGAAAGCATTGCTCATTGCGATCTGCATCAGGTACATGACGAACTTAGAGCTCCATTTTGCAGTCTTCCTGATGAAGGGGTAATAGGAGATCTTCTGGTCCAGGCGATCTACACCACTCATGTACTGGTTGTACTCCACCACGCATGCTGGCTTCCTCTGGGGGACTCTCTCACTGTTTCCTTTTTGTCTCACCGCCACAGTTGTCATCTCATCCTGGTGGAACGTCGAAATCATCCGGACGATGCGTTTGTCTCGCCATGCCAGGACCATCACTGTGTCATTGTGACGAGCGCGGTGTTCACCTACTGCCAGGTCAGACGTGGTTACCTCGCGGATGGACGGCGGTTCTCCCCTGTTGACACGGAGTGTGCCAGCTGAGTGGATCTGGAGGCCGAGGAGAAGACGACACATTGACTCGCTGTTGTAGAAGTTGTCCATCCACAAGCGATATCCAAACCCCTCGAGGCCGGCAATCAGGAAGCGCACGGTGTCCTGCAGGGTACTGTGAGTTCCACAGTATGGCTTCATGGCGTAGCAGTAACCATTGGCTGAATCACACAGAATGTAACTCTTGATTCCGTACTTGGTGGGTTTGGCAGGATTGTATACACGGAAACGTAAACGTCCTCGAAAGTGCAGCATCCCTTCATCCACCGAGATGTTTTGTGACGGCTGGTACAGCTCCTTGAATTTGGAGAGGAGCAGATCAAGGACAAGACGAACCTTGTGGAGCCGGTCGCTGCCATCGACCTCCCGATTGTCGCTGAAGTGGAGAAACCGCCAAATGAGCTGGAACCTGTTGCGTGGCATTGTGCTCCCGAAGTATGGTGTTTCAAGCGCCAGATCAACAGACCAATACTCGGCCCAACTCGGCTTCTTGACGATGCCAGTAAGGAAAAGCAATCCCAGAAACCGCTTCAGCTCCACCAGGGTCAGCGGTTGCCAGGCGTTTACCCTGGAGTATGGCAGACGCAGCTCCTCTATGACAGCAATACACTGTTCCGCGTACTTGTTGGTCTGATCAACAATCAGCAACATGAGCTCGTCACAGAGGAACAGTTCCACAAAGTCGACAGGCTTGTCGGACTGCAGTGATGCTGCCGCACTGGGACCTGGCACTGCGGTGAATGGCAGCGTTTTGGGGCTCCAGTCAGCCATATCCCGCCAGCTCGGAGGATCCAGGGAGGGACGAGACTTGCCCGCTGAAAACAATGAAATAAAAGGTTTTTCTTCAGACAATTGTGATATGTAAACAAGCTGTCTTTTTGACAAAATCCAATAATCTTCTCACCTCTTTTGCTTGAAGATGCCGGCAGATGTTGCTCTTCTTCTTCTTCCTCCTCCTCCTCCTCCTCCTCCTCCTCCGACTCTTCTGTATAGTAAAAGTGAGTTTATAAAAATATATTGACATTTCTTGAAGGAAAAAAAGTTTGTTTTCAATATCAGATGAATAATTGTAATTCTAAAATGGCCTTCATCTCACCATCACTGGAGCTCAAGCGCGCACGACGTGTGACGCTGGGGGGACGTGTGACGTCGTCGTCTTCTTCCTCCGAGCTGTGCTCCAACTCTGAAATTGAATATTTTACATGGTATTATTAGTATGCTAGCTAATTGCAGGATCGTTATTCTTACCAAGCTTTGTGTTGACGAAAATAAATTGATGAATAATAAAAGGTGTGTGGGTGTGTTTATTTTATTTTTTACATTTCTACCTCCTATTTTTCTCCTGCTTCTTTTTATTATTAGACATTACATTACGGCATTTGGCAGACGCTTTTATTCAAATCGACTTACAATATCAGAACTTACAATATCACATTTTTGTCAACAATCGAGAAGTCATCTATGCATACAATCGTCTGGCATTTACAGCTTTAGTAGTAATAGTTTCCTGTAAAGGATCAATAAAGTAGGCTATCTATAGCCTATATGTAGGTTCTAACCTCTGGAAGCCGCCTCGTCCAAGAATGTTCGCCTCTTAGGTCCAGGGCCAGGGGGCTGCCATTCCTCATCTCTGGCGTCATCAGGAGATGATGAAGCCGTCTCCTCGGGCTCATCCGTGTCTGTTTCAGGGAGATCTCTCTCCCGAACAGCACGGCTGAGAGCCTGTTGCAGTGTGAGCTGCCCAGGCCCTGGGAGCGGCCCACCACGCTTACGCCTGGCCTTGGGCATGACAGCTAATCTAACTAACGCTAGTCTAACTGTACACTAACGCTAATCTAAGACTAACGCTAGTCTAACGCTAGTCTAACACTAACGCTAGTCTAACAAAACAGACACACAAGACAGACAGACAGACAGAGACACACAGACAATTTTTTTTTTTTTTTTTTTTTTTTTTTACACAGATGCTATCTACCCTGACCTAACTAACGCTAAATGCTAACTGCTAAATCTAACACAGGCACACTCGCTAGCACACTCAGACACACCCGACACAACCCACCCACGCACGCACTCACCTCACACCAAGCACTCGAATCCACTCACTACACAATCTCACAAACTAATCTAAAATCGCTATGCTACTAAATTCTACTAAATGCTACTAAATGCTATAAATCTATTCTCTTCTTCTGCTACGGATACTGCTAATGCTACTGCTACTGACCAACCTACTCTACAAAGAGCCTCTGAGCGTCGCAAGGTTTTAACGTGGCTGCACTGCGCAGCTGCGATGTGATTTTTAAGGTGGCGCCGTGTGATCCCTTGAAGGGATTCATGCTCACTGGCTGGGTACGACCTTAAACAGAAGAATTATGGAATAATATGAATTATGATTTTAGGACGTCCACAGACGTCCTTGGCACTGAACGTTACTTTTTTTTAGGACGTCCACAGACGTCCTTGGCACTGAATGTGTTAACACAAACTCCTGGGAACCACTGATATATGGATTTTGTGTCTTGTCACAAACCTTGACCTCGAACCTTGAGATTGGTTTCTAGTACAAACCTGGGGGGGGTCTTGACCCTCACGCTGGTTTTGAGACCATAGGTGGATTGGTGACCGATTCCCCTCGGTACGCAGGCGATGGTGGTTCCAGCCCCCCTTGAACAACTGCAGATGCCTATTGATTTGCAGAAGAAATACCCAGTGCAGTGCATACAGTTGGATCTCATTGTCTGGGTTGAGTAGGCCCTCTGTCTCCAGATTGTAGAAAGTTGTGTAGAACAGATCCAACACTCCTCCAAAGACATCTCTCCATAATCTCTCTATCCTTGATAGAGAGAAAAGAAACATTAACAAGAAAGGTGGTCAGCAAATCAACGGATGCGGTTCAGCATTGATGTGTTGACCCAGGGTTCATTTAAAGACATAAAAATACTTTTGAGTGCTGCCTTTTTGCTTCCCCCCCAATGTCAGTATAACACAAAATTGTGTACACTGACAACTCTTTTGATGCAACTATTCTAAAATTATTCAGCAACCACAGCAATGAACTTGGTGACCAAAGTAATAACCAGAACTACAGTTATAATGCTATCTGTTTTGCACATAAAACATGTGCTGAAAGTAAAAAATAAAAATAAACCTAGAATGGCCGCACTGCGGAGATATGCCTCTGCCAACAAGTGAGCAGTCGACATGCATGTCTGTCCAGACTTTGATGTTTGAGCCAAATGAGAAGAAATTTTGTCAAGGTGTTACGCTGCACCCGAAACAAACTTGGGAATGGCGTTCGTGAGGTCACGGTGACCTTGAACTTTGACCTATGACCACCCAAATGTAATCAGTTCATCCTTGAGACCACATTTCCGGCAAATTTCATGAAATTGCATCAATGCGTTTGTCAGATATCGCGTTAACAAACATCGGATGAATGTACGGACGGACGGACAACCCAAATCCATAATGCCCCCGGCCTGGCTATTGCCGGTGGAGGCATAAAAAAAGGATGAAAAATAGCTTTTGTCAAGCTACTGTTATCTTTTGTTGGCCAAAACCAAGGTCAAGTAGAAAGAGCATGAGAAAAACATGCAACAAATTTACAAAAGGCCAATACCTCTGGTTGTGTGTGTTTCTTCCAGTGAGATGAGAATTCCTATTTGGGCCTCTGGTGGACACCATGAAGTCTGCCACTTGGACATTCTCCCCTCCTTTATCAGAACGCACACGTGATGGCACTCCATAGGCATTGACTGCCTCAAGGAAGCTGCTGAGAACTGTTGAGGCACGGTTGTTGGTAGCAGCATTCAGGTAAACAATAAGACGGCTAAAGCCGTCAATGCCCCCATGAACCACAATTCGCCATCTGTAATTGAATAAATTGCAAAGTGGTGTTACTGCAATAACAATGCCACAATCCAAGCTCATCCACAGTGAGAAAGTATAGCAGCATCTGAAATTATGTCAGGCGAAAGCACACAGGAGCCACCTCCCAGCGGGTTGCGGTGATGTCTCGCCAACCCGTGAGGACCCCCATCCCCTCCCCTCTCTCTCTCTTTCTCTCTCTCTCACGGTGCAGCCAAGGGCAGGTCATGGTATGGGGCATGCACAGTGTCACTTCGTGAGATACCTATGGTTTCCTAGCTGGAACACTCCACCGATTCCCAACCAGCTTTTTATAATTAGAAAATCAGTAGTATATGCGAAAACTGTAAACAATTTTGCAGGTATTCATTTAGTTTGACAGTAAATTTGAGTAAAGTTGTGGATCATTGATGTCATTCATGCACAAATTACATCACTGAAATAACTTAAATTCCAATCTAATAAAAACCCTCTTGTCGCTATGAAGGGACATGGACAAATTTAACACCTGTAGATGAAATTCTAGACTTTGTAAACAAAATTCACTACTTTTAAAGTCGAGCTGAACCCAAAAATGACTTTTATTTTCTTTTAGTTCAAATACCTGGGTATGCAGTGCACCTATTTAATAATGTATCCAAAGAAAATGACAAAAATCTTATTTCTTTAGTTTTTCACACTTTTTCACATCAAAGGTTAATTTTTCAAGATTTCATTGATAACAGTAATCTACAGTTTGCTGACGTCACCTAGTAGTACTAACAAATTTCTACCCCATTTCAACCAATCATATCACGACATGGCAGCTGTCAATCAAACCTTCATTTCAGGATAATTTTCTCTTCCAAAAGAAAGAGAAAATGGCACCTAGTACCTGTCATCTGGCAGAATTCCTATCCCATAAACTAACTACTACCTTGGCCAATTGTATGAAACATGAACAAAAAACAAAAACGGTAATGTCCAAGTATGCAAAGAAATGTAACTGGCTCGTTAAAAACGCGCATTCCAGGAATATCGTATTTACAGCAATAGCGATAAAGGCGCGCGCTTGAGATCCTGCGGT
This sequence comes from Poromitra crassiceps, assembly GCF_964638095.1. Taxonomy (NCBI): domain Eukaryota; kingdom Metazoa; phylum Chordata; class Actinopteri; order Beryciformes; family Melamphaidae; genus Poromitra; species Poromitra crassiceps. Next base: position 540,129 of record NC_139642.1, read on the forward strand.
TGTCAGGGTCTTCCCTCAGAGATTCCAGGCGGATGGGCAGCACCCATGCATCGGATTGTCCGCTCGCTCCGCACGAAGCAGCTGGCTGCCTGGTACTCCGCGGATCCCACTCACGTAGCACGACAACACGCTGAATCACACTCGATTTGGGGGTGCAACACGCCGTGATTGGCCAATGGCAAAGCCAGTCCCCAGAATTGTCAAATCAAATCATCAACACCCGGCATTGTGCGGCTTGTGGTCTGCCTCTCAACCCTGTCATCTCAGACAAGATTTGTTTGAGTCTCCGACGCTCGTGCTATTGCATTCGCCTCCGGTTCACTTCAACTTTAACGCCTTATTTTGAGAATATTAAATTTAATGCTTTTTTAATACCCCGCGGGTACCCTGGTTCTGATGTTGATGTGGTGATGTGATAAATGATCAGGAGCAAGGAGATTCGCTATTAACAATCATCGGGAGTCTGCAGAGGGTGCTTTATTTTGAAAGTTGAATGGATGCCCTATGCCGTTCCTGTGTCTGACTTCCTTCCAGGTCGAACTGCTCTGTGCAGCTTGACATGACTCAATTTGGTGTCTGTCAAAAATAGACTAGGCACATATTTTTAATGGAGAGCTGCTTCTGAAACATGGTGCATCTGGTGGAATCACAAGCATTGTCTTGAGTGGCTGCGATCAGATCTGGCGGCTGTGTCGCAGACTGAATGGCGCCACTCCCAGTAGAATCCACGCGTTAAAGACACACCTTCAAGCGAGTTGTAATGGAAATGCAAATCCCAGCCATGCTGGGCAGCCGCGCAGACTTAGTCAAAGAGAGTAGAGCCAAGCCAGCACATGTGTATGTAAAAGACAAGATAATCTGTAATGCGTCTGGTGACGTATCATGTTATAACTGTAACTCCTATATCTTCTGCTGTATCATATCAGTGGAAAAGTAATTCCACATATAAGACAAATATTCATTATTTAAGTCTGACCTTATAAGTTTATGGTTGCCATCTATATGCCACAAGCTGTTAGGAGCTGGAACAGAATATCTTCTGCGTCTGACTGTCTGGAGTTGGAGAGTGCGCAGAACAACTCCCTCTGGGTCAACGCGGCGCTGAGCTTCTTGCACTCGTCTTCCTTTAAAAACAGAGATTACAGAGTTAAAACCATGATACACACAAATATCACAATCACTTGTAATGGACAGGTTACAATTATAAACACTGTAAATTTGTCAACATTGCACAAACTGAAATGCTAGACAATTAGGACTTCACAAAGGGAAAGATGTAACCCATATTTAAAGTAGGGCTTTAAACATACAGCCAAGGCCATCCTTTTTTTTGCCTTTGCGATTGATGAATAGCAACAGCAGTGATGACAAACATTGATGTGGAAGATGAACAGTCAATAGTAATGTGGACATGATGCTCAAATAGCTAAATTACATGTAAATGAGTCAGTGACAACCCCATCGATATCACGTAAGGCCTACAGTGTTAATCAATGCAGTTATCAACACAGTAGGTCACTTACTTTGGATCCGTATGCCTCGGGCATTCAGATGGCCCAACATCATCTTGACCCCTGTATTAGGATGATGACTCAGGATCTCCTGCACCACTGCATCCAACTCGTCATCGTCGATGTTGCTGAACAAATCGGATACCCTAAAGAACAAGATTTCAGCCATTTGGTCAGTTGGAAAAATGGCTTTGGATCTTCAGTCTCAACCAATTTTGTAACCTAAAATCGTTAAACATCTCACTACTACTGTAGACAGTTTTCACGGAATGGTGTAGGGAAACCTATCTTATTTCCTGTCAGCATATTGTTTTAGCAAACACTGCAACAGGAACTAAGCTAGGGCCAAGGCAATTTAATGTTTATGTCGCCAAGTTAAAGTTTGGATTAACGCCAGTAGCCCTCGATCATTCTAATGTTAACTTGCTTAATAGGTAGGCTCATAGACTCGCCCAATATTTAAGCCCCTTTCAGACATAGTCCCCAGTAAATTACTGGGATAAACTTTCAGGGACTACTAGACCACTAGTAGTGATCTTCACTATTGAGATTGAGATTGAGATTGAGATTAACTTTATTGTCACTTCATGGTACAAGTATCACGAGCGAAATTCTGCTTGGTTCGCTCTCAGAGTCGGAGAGCAAAACCGGGTCGCCATAGAACAGCGCCAGCAATTTGGATTGGACAAAGCATATAAATAACTCAGAATTCACATTATTACTAGTTAGAAAAAGTAATAAAGGCACACTTCAATATTATACAATACAGATACATTTGTTGTAAATGTACAGGGTTACCAGCAAAGACAACCCACACCACGACACCAGGGAGGCTGCCATTACAGCGCCGGTTTGGTTCATCGTGGGAGGGAAGGGGGGGGTAGGGGGGGGGGGGGGGGTGTTGCAAAGCGGGGGGAAGTTGCTGGAGGCGGGGGGTGGGGTTTAGGGGAGGGGGGCGGGAGGGGGGGGGGGTTTGGGGGAGTGCGTGCGTGACCGTGTGTAGGCCTCTGAGTCCTTAGAGTCCATGGGTGTTTGTGTGTGTGTGTAGTCTGAGCCTTCTTCGGCTGAAACACAGCGTTGCTGTGGAGATGGCCTCGTCAATTCAGACCAGAGTTCAGGCGTCAGATGTAGGGGCGGGTGGTGACGTTGGAGACGCAGATTGCACTCAGGGCTTCAGGCGAGTTTTGCTGCTAGTGTCCTTGACAGCTTAGCAGGTGGCCAGATTAAATCCGTTTGTTTTGGTTTTCCCCGGTGGGTGTAGGATCAACAACATTCCTCACACGAGTCAGTCCTGATCCTCGGTTTTAAAACACTTCGGCGCAGCGGCAGTGATATCTCCAAAGAAGTAATCCATTTTTACGATTCAGATCAGAAATCGCAATAGTCCAAGTACTCACTGCCCCGCTCATCTCGTTTATCATGACGTGCAGCCTAGGGTCAATGGCTGCTGTCTTCCCGTATCCCGCGGCGGTCCCGTCTGGGCAGAGGGGGGGTTCACCGGACCCCACAATGATTTTGTCGAATTCGTTGAGAGACCAGCCATATAATCCATATTTGTAGTTTCGAAGACAAATGCAAGATTGGCTCCAGGTAGCAGAAGCAGAGGGATGAGGGGGAGAGGGAAAGGGAGGGAGGACTGGAGAGAGAGGAAATGCGACCGCCTCCGTTGAAAGCTTGTCCAAATGTCCACACATCCACTACATGCAGGAACATTTCGATCTTGCGCCCTTTGACACACTAGCTAGGCTCGCCTGCTGCGTGGACTCGTCTGCCCTGCAGCTGGCCGAGCTGACCCTGCAGCTCGCATATGTGCACTTGGTTCCTAGGCTTGCCCGCTGCGCCTGCCCGCTGCGCCTGCCCTGCAGCTCGCATACGTGTGGCCTCACCTGCTCTATTGGCGCGCGTGCGGGGGGTGTGTGTGTGTGTGTGTGTTGCTCACAAAATGTTATTGCCCTTAAGTTTACATGCGCGCGGGTGTATGTGTGTGCCCCTTAAGTTTGCATCTATCATCTATCTATCTATCTATGACATCACTGATGACATATTCAGTGTCTTATGACATCATCTGTGATGTCACTATGCACATTGCTAAAGTGACATCAATGATGACATCACACACTTATGACATAATCTGCGATTTATGACATCACTGATGACATCATCAGTGGGACAAAATTTGAAACAGAGAGAGAACAGAGAATGCCCATATGATCCCTTTTATAACATAAGGAAGGCTGACATGGGATGGGGAGGTGCTCTGAGGTGGGCAGCTGTGGAGAGGTGTCAGGATGTCCCATTGTTCTTCACATCCACTTATTCAAGTTGCAGAGTGGTGTGTGTGTGTGTGTGTGTGTGTGTGTGTGTGTACACACTTCTCGCTACTCACTACTCTGTTAATGGCCCTCAGCAAAAGTATATTATATTTTATTGCAAATGTACTTGATTAAGAGTAGAACGTATTCATTAAAAAAAAATACTCTTAGAAGTACAATTGGGTTAAATGTACTTGGATACTTCCCACCTCTGATCCCACTCCCCCACTTTATCTGGATCAGTGAGCTCGAGCATTAGAGAACATCATTGTTGGTCAATGATCATATTGGGCTGTCAACTAGCTTAACAGTTTAATGTTAACGTTCGGATTGGAGTGGGTATGTTTGTGCTGGTGCTTTCAGACCAAAACGTTTCTCGGGACTTCCTGAGAGGAACTGCCCGCTGGCGCTGGGGAGGTTCCCCGAGAACTAGCGTTACATACATTCAAGGGCTAGCACTGCCATAAGAACGCTGACGTGAGCCATGGTGGTTAGCTAACCGCTACTACTGTTACCTGACAATGAAATACACACTCACCTTATGCCATGCTCTGCCATCCGACGGTGAATAGTTCTTTCACCAACCCCAAAAAGCCTTGCAATGTCACCGACAGACAAACCCGCAAGCAAATAACTTTCCAGGGCCTCCACAGGCAGCATATGAGGAGGGCGCCCAACTCTCCCAGCTTCAGTGGACACTATGGACATGTTTAGGCGATGAGACACTTCCTCCAGATTAGTGAAAAGCAAAGTGTCAACGTCTGTATCCGTGTATGCAGCTTCTTGAAAAACAATGTCAGTCACAGCGTCCACAGAAGATAATAAATAGTCATGACTGACAGCATTACTTTCTGCTAGCTCAGCTAAGCGCCGCAGCTCTCTAGCGATCTCTTCCCGAAGCGAGGTAGCAGCCATTTTGTCCCCGAAGCTCCGCGGCAATACTCCTGTACTTGTTTAATTGTTGTTATTGAGACTATTTCTGCAATAACTGCACTTTATGGCTGTTTAAACTCGACAAACGCTGATATTACTCTTAGTGTTTTGTGAAGTTCCTTCTTGAGTTCCTTCCTCATAGCCGGTCACAATGTCAAGGAACTAGTCAAGGAAGGATGAGACAACAGTCATCTCACACGAATTTTGACCAGACTTTGTGTGGTCAGTTCTATTGAAGTGAATGGGGTGGGCAGGGTAAGTCCCACTATAAACCATCATATCTGTGCTGTTTCACCTTTGATTGAAAAATGCTTCCACCAGATTAAAGAAAAAACATTATGTGATGTCGAGAGTCTTATCCTTCTTTTTTTGCCTGGTCTTCAGAGGTGCGGCAGGGATAGCGGAACGCATCTGAACTTGGGGGGGCCGGGGGGCGTGTCGGGGGGGCGTGTCCCCCGTCGGGGGGGGCGTGCCCCCCCCCCCACACACACACGTCTGTGAACCACCATCATTGATTATTATTATTATCATCATATAAAGATTTTGGTCGTTTGAAGCCAGATTCATATAGGAATATCTCATTTTAAATTAACATTAGGATTAGACGGTTGTGATGTCAGTATTCAGTCTTAACAATCATATATTTGCTCCTTTTCTCACTCACTCCTATGTCACCACCTGCTCTCACTGCAGGGTTTGAGATTCAACTTTTTTTTATCACCAGCCAATATGGCTGCTAGATTTGAAAGTTACGAGCCAATTAATTTCAACTAGCCAAAATGTTTTTCTTGAAATAAACCAGAATATGAGGGCGACTGGGTTTTACAGCAGGGCTATTCAACTAAATTGTTCAGGAGGCCACATTGTCAGAAACCTAAGGGACCGGGGGCCGGACCGTTCCCCGAGCCAGTAGCCTACACTTGACACAATGCGCCACCATATTTTTGCAGCCGCGCTGGAACTATTATTAAGTAGGGGGTGCTGTAAGGAATGGAATCTCGGCAGCGCCAAAGAAAATTTTATGTTTTTTGGACTTTTATCCATATTTAGAAGAATATTTAATTTTAAATTAACATTAGGATTATACTGTTGTGATGTCATTATTCAGTATCTTCTCCTTTTCTATTATTAGTATTAGTATTAATATTAAATACTGAGTATCTCATGAAAAACTATTAATATTGCATCTTTTGTGTTTAGCTCCGTCTCACACCAGAACCGAACAGAGGGGGCCTGCCCCTAGCTTGGGGGGGCCAAGGGGGGTCCGGGGGGATTCTCCCCCGGAAGAAGATTTTGTACATTTTAAAGTAAAATTCGTCAAACTGGTGCATTTGAGAGCAAAAGGAAGAGGCTAAATCTATGAGGAACTACACACATCTCTAATGTGTTGTGACTTTACAAATAGGCCTAAACAATTAATATTAAATGTATTTACACATTGTGCACAAATTGCATTCATTGTGACAAATTTACAATAGTTAATTAATATCCAGCCAGAATCATTGCAAATGGAGGTTCAAAGTAACAGTTAGCAATAGCATTCAGTTAATCAATGTCTAATGACAGCCAGATTCCGTTTTAAACTTTAAAACAGAAAAACGGAAAAACGTTTTTAGCACACACAAAAAAACAAAAACAAATTGAATGGGGGGGCCAGTTTAGGGAATGGGGGGGCCCGGCCCGGTCAGGCCCCCCTCCAACGCCGGGCCTGTCTCACAGCATTGTAACATTGTAGTGCAGCAAGAAAGGAAAACTACTGTAAACATTTGAACCACATTTCTTGTTTAGAACCTATAGCTAGCAACATCGCCATCTCCTGAAAAACATTAATATTGCACCTTTCTTGTGGCTACATCACAGCATCTACTGAAAAACATTTATAGTGGATCTGACTTGTTTAGTTCACTTTAGATTCACATCACATCTGAAAAACAACCAGTCGAGTGTAATAAGTAAATGAGGTTTAATTGTAAAAAAAAAAAAAAAAAAAATCTAAAAAAAAAAAAAAAAAAAAAAAAAAAAAAAATTTTTTTTTGGGAACTGAAAAGTACCCGGGCCGCGGCCCGGGTGGCCCGGGCGGTTCCGCGATCCCTGGGATGAACCAATAGGCGAAGACTTGAGCCCATGACGGCCAGCCCCCTAATCTGCATTGAGCAGCAGGCATAAATGCACGGGCCGCCCCCCTAATTTGCATTGAGTAGGCAGAAATGCATACAGAAAAGGAAAGGAAGCAAGGACGCATCACTAAATACAAAGGAGACATCACTAAATACAAGGCACATAAATAAATGGGAGGTAAATAAAACAGACATAAATAAAATAAAACACACATAAATAAATGCCATAAATAAATGTATAAATGTATAAATAAATGTATAAATGTATAAATAAATGTATAAATGTATAAATAAATGTATAAATGTATAAATAAATGTATAAATGTATAAATAAATGTATAAATGTATAAATACACAAATAAATCATTAAATAAATATATAAAACGTACAAAAATAGGAAAATACACATATATATACATTTATGTCATCTACATTTATTTCTACATATATTTATGATACATATATATGTATTTATCTGCTCATTTATACATTTATTCATTTATTTGTTGTTACGGCAGTCCCGGCCCTCCATATAAACCCACTAATTTATTGATTATAATTTGGTAAAGCTCCTTGGGTGCAAGGTAGTCCATATTCTTTGCGCCAAACTCCTGTACCTCACTTGCAAGAGTTCAATTATCTAACCTTTGAAAATACGTTTTACTTAACTAACATGTAATATACATATATATCTGTGCAAAAAGTGGCCATTTCAGCCCTAAACCCACTAATTTATTGATTATACTTTGATTAAAAATTAGAAATATGAATTGGAATGTTGAATATATGAACAGAAAACATTCTGCTTTATCATGTGAATCTATATCTTGAGCGATTTTGGTGTTTTGTGGCGAAAAAACCCATAAATCAGAATCTATGGGACTAAATACACATTTGAATGGTGATTGGCTCTAAGGGCCGGGTCGGTCGGGCTGTTAGTTAGCTGTTAGGGTATATTAACTATATTTTATGTTATACCATGGTCTGGGTGAATACTCGTTTCTGATTGTCCAGCAGGTGTGAATTAAAAGCGCATAATGCACACATAGTCCGGCTCAAGTCTAATCACATGTAAATTCATCCGCTGCCCAACCTGCACAGCTGTATAATTAACACGTTCACTGCCATTGACGAGATATCTCGTCTTAAAAAATCCAACGGTTGACTGCCAATGACGAGATATCTCGTCTTAAAAAAAAAAAAAAAAAAATTGACGGTGGGACGTGGATCAACGCCCCCCACGTCTCCTATAAAAATATTGGAGCCACCGAACGTGTACAACCCATTCCACCGACCCACTAAGTGGCGACAGTGCTCTCCAGACTAGAAAAAGCCGAGCCAAAACTGCAGGGGAACGCGCGAGGAAACCATTCTCTCATACTGTAAAATGGATTGGCGAAAACGCTTTCGCTTTCGCGCATTATCGCGCTGGGAGCTGGCGGTGGGGGATTGCAAATTTGCATAATAGATTATGCGTGCAACACACTTTGAAACACCGGCAGAAAGCCCACAATCGCACGCAGCTTCATTGCAGCTGAGCTCACAACCGAAACGACTGATGCAGACTCGCCCAAAGAGCAGCAGCCAGGCAGCACAGACAGGCAGAGCCTCGCTTGTGACAAACGCTGCAAAGCCACCAGAGACACACCCACGGAGGGAGGAGTTTGAAGGAGAGGGGGGTTTCCTGCTGCTATGGCGGAAATTACTGTTCAAAACTATTGTTTAGATGTCTGATGTCTTACGCCAAAAATAAATGGTTAAAGTGACTGTTCTATCGAATTTCACAAAAAGCCATTTATCTCAGAATAAATTTTCAGACGCTGAAACCATGCTGTATTCTACTGCTAATGCCTACATAACTACTAACTCTACAAACTAACTCTTTTAGACAGAGAAAGCACACATTCTATTAGTTCTTTTGAGATCATTTGTGTTGACAAAATCTTAGCAGAAAAGAATCCTCGGCTCTTGAAAGATGAGCCATAATCCTCAAAAAAAAAACTTGGCAGAACCTACCTACAGTATTGAAAAAACGGCTGGCAGTGAATGTGTTAAGTAGCTTACTGTAAACAATCAGCACGCGCACAGCTGGCAAAGCTTGTCAGATTTTAAGATTTACTCATTCACCGCCAAAGACGTCTTTGACGTGTTATCAGAAATAGCCATCCACGCCAAAGACGTGTTTGACGTGTTTTTGGTTTTATTAGTGCAGCGCGTGCAGCAAACACTTTCCCAGCCTGTCACACAGACACAGGTCCCTAACCTCAAAGGGTAGCCGACACCACGCGATCAAACACATACCGCAGCTGTTGTTTGAAACGAGGAAGAAGGAGGAAAGGAGGAAAAACAGAGAAACGCGCTTCCTTGTAGAGAGGAAAAAACGCCATTGAAACGCCCCTCGCCGCGCTGCACTGCTGCAGGGCGAACCTGGATTGCCTAGTCAAACCCCTAGTCAAACCCGTGACGAACATGATCGATCCGGTTCCAGCAGCGCCTGGTCCCAAAGCCAAGCCGGACCCGTTCCAAAGCCAAGCCGGACCCGTTCCTGTGTCGTGTCGCAGCATTCGTCCCACTCCCAGCCCGAACGAGAGGAGGAAAACGAGCAGAGGAGGCAAAACGCTGATGGGGAAGGAGGGGGAAGGAGGTGCGGGGGAAGGAGGTGCGATCTAGCAGCAGCTGTGGACAGAACTCTCTCTCTCTGTGTGTGTGTGTGTGTGTGTGTCTGTGTCTGTGTGTGTCTGTCTGTCTGTCTGTCTGCACACTCACTCACACTGAGCAAACTGTATTGTTGAATGTAAAAAAAGCACTTCATATATATATATATATATATATATATATATATATATATATATATATATTTATATTTTTTTTGTCATTTGTGTCATAATGAATAATATTTACATGTCTGATGTCAATACAGTTCAAAATAAAAGAATTGAGAGCGAGTTCTGCCTGAGATTGTGTGCTGTACATAAATGCCATTTTCTGCAATTTCTTTTCTCAGAGAGACCTTTTGGGTGAAAACAGGGTGTATATAAATGGCTATAAGTAGAGTACAGAACATGCTAAAAGCTCACTTTTTTTTCCCTGGTGAACCCAGAGACGTACATCTTCATTTTGAGGTATTGCAAATCACTTTGGTGCTAATAGATAATTTACTGTGGGTCTTGAAAGATGACCAACAATTATGAAAATCTTTGGCCTGTGCTAAATATTGGCAGTCCTAAACTGGCCATGAATGAGTTAACTTCAATATATTTAGACAGTACAACGATTTTGAAGCACGGGATGCAGCGATGGATGCAGCAGAGGAAAACGAAATTGAGAAGAAAAAGACAAACGGAAAACGGCATAAGGAACTGACACCCGCAGAGCTCAAACTGATGAAAGGATGAAATGAACCCAAAAAAGTCAACAAAATGGGCAGTCAATATCCTGACACTTTCTTCACCAAAAACAGAAAGGGGCAGACTTGGAGACATACTCTGCAAGTATGAGACACCTTGTGTGAGTTTTATGCCTCGGTTCGGGGACACCTCGGCATTCCGAAATGTCGGCACTCCGAAATACCGGCATTCCGACAAAATTGAGATCTGTCTCGCCATTGCGAAAGAACCCTAACCCTAACCCGGGGGACCGGCTGGAGCTAACCTCTCCCAGCCCCCATGTCTAAACCTAACCTCCCCCAGACCCTAAACCTAACCTCTCCCACCCCCCACGCCTAAGCCTAACCTCGCCCAGAACCTAACCCTAAACCTAACCTCTCGGCGAAAAGTTTTTTGGAGATAAAAAAGGGCCACCTCTCCGAAAGCATAGAAGTCAATGATCGGAATGCCGACACTTTGGAATGGTGAGATGACCCCCCTCGGTTCAGTCCACTAAAGCTGGCGAGTACAGTGTGGCAAGTTTAATGTGCATCCGAGCAGGTATAAACCGCCATGTATCACAGTGCAATATAATAAGTGACCCAGAGTTCAAATCAAGCAATGCTGTATTTAAAGCTATGTTGAAACGCTACAGGAAAAGCGGCAAAGACACCAGTAGCCATCATCACGTAGGCGATTCTAGGCTTTGCAAACAGGGGTAGCACCTGCAGGATGAAAATAGTAGTGTGACTACTAGGGGGGGCTGTGGACAAATACATTTTGTACATTTTAAAGTAAAATGCATGAATCTGATGCACCCTGAGAGCAAAATGAAGAGGCTAGTAGATATGAAGAACTACACACATCACATTAATATCCTCTTCACTGTGCTGTGGCTTTACAATGATGAAAAAAATTGTCTAATAAACACAGGTGCAAGCAAAACACTAATGAGGGTTTCCAAATTCCAATCATGGAAGTTTGAAGCCCTCATTAGTGTTTTGCTTGCACCTGTGTTAACCCTGCCTTTTCGACAAAAAATGGCCCCCGTGAAAAGGGTCTACTGTCCCAACTCCCAGGCTAGGTAAATAGCCTACAGTAAGCAACACATGTGACTAAAGTGTGTAGGCTACAATAAAACAGAACAGGTTGCTGATATGGGATTAATGGCTTCTGTTCAGATATGAAACGCATGGCATGTTTGTGCCTTCTAGTGTTGTCACGGTACTCAGTACTTCGGTAACTGAACGGTACCTGTTTTTCATGGTACCGAGGGTACCGAATTTACTATTTAGTTTGCCACCATGGCTTGGCTTCATGGACCCAGCCGCCAGCTAACGTTAGCCTGTCTGCCTGAGCAACACACATACATACTGCGCATACAGCCCCGCGCACTTCTGGGACTACGGTGTCCCCGAACGTCCACAATAATCGCGAACAGTCATTCACAGCTTGTTGACACGAGCAGTGCGCACAGGCGGCGAAGAGAATGGCTACGGCTGCAGCAGGAGCGGCTGCTCCTATTCCAACAACTCAACTTGTTGAGAAGAAGAATGCAAAGAGTCGCATTTGGAAATATCAGTCCCCAAAGCCCCATCTGCAAAAAGTGTGAAAGGGAGTTCCAAACCAAACAGGGTAACACATCCAATCTCGCCAAGCACCTGAAAGACAGGCACCCAGACCTGTTCAAAGAATCCAAGGTGGGTTAATTCTTTCAAATGGTGTAAAATAACACGTTTAACAACATATCAAACGGACCTTATCCTGTCACATTAGTTTTTGAGATAGCTGGCAATGCATTGTGTAACCAAAAAAACGTTTGGCTAACGTTAACATAATAACGTTAACGTGTTTCGTAATGGAATCATTATGGGACCCGGCTAATAGCCGAACTTAGCCATAGTTCAACATGGCATCAAAATAAATACAAGCTTCTTTCGGGTGAAACATGTCCGTGAATTAAAACTAGCTACATAAAATTGCTTGCACTCTACATGTGTGTATGTGCAGTTGTCTTTATCATCTCTTTATTTTAGTAAATCTCACTGACGTTACTTTCCATTTAACAGTATGCGAGAGATGAAGATGAAGAGGAAGGCACAAGTCGCGGAGCCCAAAAGACCACCCAGCAGACAATTCCTGATGTTTTTGAAAAGCAGAGGAAATATGACAAGAACATGAAGCAAGAAAGTGTGATAGGGCATTGGCAGAATTCCTATGCATCGATCAAATACCAATATACACCGTTGAAAAAAAAGGATTCCAGCAATTCTGTGAAATAAATTAAATTATAATATTTAATATAATAATAAAATAAAATACTTGAGGGCTACATGCCACTGTCTGTACTCACTGCCATACAGAGTTGAATGTAAGAAGTAGTAAGCAGAAGCACATTGTTTTGTTTTAAAGTTGAAGGCTACATGCCATTTGTTAATTGGAAATGGTTGCATACTTTAATAAAAGGAGAATATGTTCAAGAAATATCAGTCTGTTCTTTTTTTTACCGTGGTACCGAAATTGGTACCGAGTACCGTGGAAATTCACTAGTACCGGTACCGACTACTGAATTATTGGTACCGTGACAACACTAGTGCCTTCCAACCATAGCATTAGAGTTAGTCAGACTGTTCTAGTAGAACAATGTACTAATAGCTTATACTGAAGTAGAACCATACTGTAACTGTAGTAGGCTACATTACTGGTTCATTTGAACAAAACATGAATAATAAGAGCAGCTTATGGAATTTATAAATGTCCTTTGTAACAGCAGTGTAGAGACTGGGGACACCTCGGCATTCCGAAATGTCGGCACTCCGAAATACCGGCATTCCGACAAAATTGAGATCTGTCTCCACATTGCGAAAGAACCCTCCCCCAGACCCTAACCCTAAACCTAACCTCTCCCACCCCCCACGCCTAAGCCTAACCTCCCCAAGAACCTAACCTCTCGGCGAAACATTTTTTGGAGATAAAAAGGGCCGCCTCTCCGAAAGCATAGAAGTCAATGATCGGAATGCCGACACTTCGGAATGGCGAGCTGACCCCGTAGAGACTAAATATCTGCAAATGACATCTCAAAGACAGGATGCTGTTGAGAAATATTTGAGGCTCTCTTCAATTGTGCTAAAACAACATTGGAGAGCTTTGTGCAAAGAAGATACAGGCCCACTGTTGCATTAATATTGGTATCCTATTTTATGGTTAAGTAGCCTATAAATTTGCATGCTATTGGTATTCTTATTATTTTTTACTAGGGAGTCTCTCAGGCTGCAGTAGTGTCATTAAGTGAAGTTAACAAGCAGCTGGGTGAGAGCCGTGGCTCTCTCTCTGTTAGGCATGGGCATTTGGGACTCTAGAGCAGAGACAGACAGAGGCTAGATGGTAAGTTCAGAATTGTCAATTTATTGCATGGAGTTTGGTCCAGACGGCAGAATGAACATGGCGGAGGTCCAGGCAGGTGAAAGCAGGGGACTGACAGGCAGCAGGAGTCAGAGCAGGAGGAATCTGCAGAAGACCAAAGTCAGGTTTTTGTTTTCAACAAAGAAAAAGGTTAGGCTTGGCTGGAGAGTTATCAAGACATTGACATTAACTGACATGCTGAGTCTACAATCTGGTGCTGTCTTGGAGTCTGGGCCGGGTATATGAAGAGCAGACAATTAGTGATGAGTGGTAGCTGGGGCCCAGCTCCCACAAACCTGGCTCCAATCCTGTAATCAAAACACAAAGGGAGCGGGGAGAGAAACTAGGAGGCAGAGGATGTTGAGGGCATGACACTCTCCCTCCCCCGCTCTCATGTCTCTCTCTCTCCCTCTCTGTCTCTCACTCTCCTTATCTCTCTCTCCCTCTCTACTTGCCTCGGTCTCTCGCGCTCTATCTCACGCAAATGCGGGACATCTAAATAGTTTTATTATGTAGAAATAAAAGAAAAAAATAATCTGGCCACTAGGGGTTGCACGTGCATCCGGTGCACCAACGTATAATCACCAGTGATCCTCGTATAACTGAGTCTGACCTGGGGTCTCATCATCAAACATTGCGTAGAATCCATAGTAAGGATCCCTAGGACTGTGTCGAAAACAATGACTAAACCTATCAGCGATGGCGCGCACACCTGCATGCAATTCCCCATTACCAGCAGCTGCCACAGTGATTACACACGGGGATCTGCCCCATATCCCGTCCCCTGCATGCTCAAATCCAACCAATGGTCATTGCAAATCACAACATGAAGTTACAGCTCATATAAACGAGCCTGATTATCAATTCAAAAGAAAATGAGAGTGGCTGTTGCTGGCTGTGGTGAATGCAGTATGCGCAACAGAGGGAAAAAAAGGGAAATAAAAGTGGTCCGATTTAGAGATAGAGGGGGAAAAGGGGGATTTGGTGCGATAATCAGAATGGCATGTGTATTATAACATTGCACCTGAAACATAATGTATTAATCACTGTATTCACTTCTGAGTCAACAGCGCAGTGTGTGCCTTTCATCCCCTCATCTCGCCACTGTGCCAAATGCGCACACACACAGGCATCCTGTCACCATGGATTCTCTACTTAATTCGAACCGATTTCTGCCATTAAACATTCTCTGTCATCTCTGTCATCTGCTCGCTAATTATGTGTGTCAATTATGTTCTTATCACCATTCAGAGTACAACTTTGAAGTGTAAATGTCGCATTTTGGCACTCACATCCCATTGCGATAGCGCCCATAACATGACATTACCATGTTATTTGATAGCCTATTGTAGGATAGATTTCTTTCGTCTTTTTATTTCATTGACATTATCATGCAGTTTTGAGGATAAAGCAGCATCTGCAACACAGGAAAGGTACAATGAAAGCAATATAGCCTATGAATGGTTAATTTATCCTGCCTTTTATTGGGCCTATGTCATTTTATTTCATTTATATATTTGTAACGTATTTAATTTTTAACATTTGTTCTATTGTAGATCATAATTAGGCCTACAACTTTCACCTAATCATTTTCACTTTGATAGGCTATGGCGTATCAGCATGTGTTGTCTATCGGGCTAATTTTAAGAATGGCTTTAAATCTGTTTTTGCAAATGAACTATTCATATAGAAATAAATAAATAAATACCGTAAATGACCATTATTCATGACCACATGGATTTAAATAATTAATTACAGACATTAAAATTCCAGTGTTGGCTGAGACTATTCTATTGTATGGTGAATAACAGCCTTTTATATAAGGCCTTATTATAGGTGGAAATATCAAACGGTTAATTTTTCTGAAAAATACTCAATTCTAATCCTAATGTACTGTCATGGTCGAGACTTTGGCCATCATCCACTGTCTAAAGATGACATTTCTTTGTGTGTTTGTGCCTTGTCTAGTTCATTTATTTCTGTGTAGCATGTCCTCTGTCTGCCCCAGCTGTGTCTACTTTGTAAAAACCTCCTTGTGTAGCCTATATCAAGTCTTGTCTCCCCTGTCAGGCCATGTCCACACGGAGACGAGTTTAGGTGTATCCGCTAAAGTTTTCTCTCATATAGACGTTTCGTCCAGACGGAACCAGCGTTCTGGAAGTATACGTTCTGGGAGTATACGCTAATTTTAGAAACCGGGTCCCAGAGTGAATAAATCTGAAGACGCCACCCTTGCATTTTCGTGTTTACAACCCATACGCATCTTTCCTGAACCGATGACGCCATAGCCCCACCTCTCTCCACCAGCAACTATTACAGTGCACTAGCGTTCGTGCTACAGCAGCTACTGAGCCTGTTAGGGCTCTTTTCTTTTTTTCAAATATTTTGATTGATTTTTTCAAACAGACAAAACAAAAACTCACAAAACGTAACCCCCCCTTTCCCACATGAAGACACAAAAAAAAAAAGACAAAACGAAACAGCAACATATAACTTTTGACCACTACCTCACACAGTTCCACAACCTTATTATAGAAGCATAAAAAAGTACCGTAAACAGAATATCATTTTACTCTATTGTAGCTGTAGCATATTGAGACTCAAAATAATTTAAAAATGGTTGCCAGACTTTAAAAAACTTTTGCACAGACCCTCGAATTGGGTATTTCAACTTTTCAAGTTTTAGATGAGCCATCACTTCTCCAACCCATTGTTTATGTGTAGGAGGTATAACCGACTTCCAATTGAGCAGGATGAGGCGTCTAGCCAAGAGTGATGTAAAGGCCACCACATCCGACTGGGCCACAGAGAGCTTCAGAGCACTCGGGCCCACTCCAAAAATAGCAATCATGGGGTCAGGTTGTATTACTTTGCCCTCACATACATAAGAAAAGGTTTTAAAAATGCTAGCCCAGAAATTACTCAGGGTTGGGCATGACCAAAACATATGGATAAGTGTAGCTGGGTCTCGTTTACACCGGGAGCATGTTGGATCCAATTCTGGGTACATTCTGGAGAGTTTGTACTTGGAGAGATGGAGTCTGTGCAAAACTTTAAACTGGAGCAAACCATGCCTAATACAGATAGATGTTGAATGTATTATTTCAATTGAGTATTGCCAGACATGATCAGGAACGTCTTCCCCAAAGTCTCTCTCCCATGCCTCTTTCAAATGATCAAGAGAGGGTGAGGTCGCTGGTAAGAGAGTGTCATATATTCTAGAGATACATGCCCTTTCAGAAGGATCTAATTTTACACATTCCTCCAACCAACTGGGAGGCTGGGATGGGAAAGAAGTAACAATTTCCTTTACAAAATGGCGTACTTGAAAGTACCTCAAAAAGTGTGATTGTGGAATACCATACTCCTTTACCAAAGTATCAAAGCACATGAAAATATTATTTTTAAACAGGTCATTCACACATTTCAACCCCCGACTATACCACGATTGGAAGGCTGTATCTAAGAGTGACGATGCAAATAATGGGTTTGCCATAATTGGCATCGAGGCCTGTTTAAATCCAAAATGATTTCTAAATTGGGTCCATATCTTCAATGAGCCTTTTATAATGGCATTACCGTGTAGTCCCGGTCGTCTCACAGGAAGTTTATTGTTTATTGTTTATTGTGGATCCCCATTAGTCTGCACCAAGGTGAGACTACTCTTCCTGGGGTCCAAACACATAACATAAAAAAAACATAATACAGTAACATTGCTGATAATTATAACAACAAAGACAAAAAGAGAGTGAATCACCTCACTCTATTACAAATCAAACATTTTTAGAAGTTCATGAATTAGTACAGTGTAGTGTTATATAATATAACATAGCATATTGCAGTACAATACAATACAATTCAACATATGTGTACAATAATTAATAACCCAAAGTTATCACATTATTCATCACTGCATGTTTTAACTTTTTCTTAAACAAAAATGTGTTACTTGCCACCGTTATATTACTAGGTAGATTATTCCAATACGCAACTGCTCTATACATTACCGTTCTTTTCAGAGCATTGGTTTTTGGTAGAGGTAGAGTGAATTGAGCATCTACTGCCTGTCTTGTAGTATAGCCATGTCTACTCTTAGTGGGGTACAGTTGTGAATGTAAGCCCTGTGGTTTCCCAGTGTTCCAGATGTTAAACAGAAAGGTTACCAAGCTGCATGCTATTCTTTGTTCCACTTTGATCCATGACAGTGCAGCATGCATCCCCTCTACACTGCTCCTCATAGAGCAGCGGAGAGTGAGGTGTGCCGCCCTGTTCTGGGCCAGCTGGAGTTTGGCCAGGTCGTGTTTAGAGGCACTGGACCATACTGTTGGGCGGGGTTCCTCTGCCTTTCCGACATGCTGCCACTCCGAACGTTAACTTCCATTATTCGGACTGGCGGTCGTTCACCTTAGAAGCCGCAATGCCGACCTTAGGTTTAGGCGTGGGGGTGGGAGAGGTTAGGTTTTGGGTTAGGGTCTGGGGGAGGTTAGGTTTAGGCATGGGGGGAGGTTAGGTTTGGCGTGGGGGCTGGGAGAGGTTAGTGAAAAACGGGGAATATAGACCCCCTTTCGGAGTGCCGATATTTCGGAGTGGCAGAACGTCGGAGTGGCAGCACGTCGGAGTGGCAGCATGTAACCCTGTTGGGCAGTAGTCTAGGTGGGATAAGACTAAAGATTGAGTCACTAGTTTAGCTGTACTACGAGTCAACATCAGATTAGCACACCTTCTGATCATTGAAGTAGTGCTGCTCATTCTAGATACCATGCAATTAATTTGTTTTGACCAAGAAAGCGTTTCATCAATTACCACCCCCAATAATTTAGCATCTCTGACCTGTTCGATATCATCACTATCCAGAGTAAGATGTAGTTTTGGATTTGTTCTTAATGTGTATTTGGATGCAATCATTATACTCTTGGTTTTCCCAACATTTAACTTTAACTTATTTTCACTTACCCAGTTTGACACAATCTTTAACTCATCCTGCAGCATTTTATTAACAGACTCAGGATTCTTTGCCGCTACATACATGGTAGTGTCGTCTGCAAAGATCTCCATTGCTGCATTATTCAGAATCAGAGGTAAACCGTTCACAAAAATGGAATACAGTAATGGACCAAGGCAACTTCCTTGAGGCACTCCAGCATGGAGGTTCCTCATCTCTGACAGTGTACCAACATTACGCATTGTAACCTACTTACCAAATAATTTCTCAACAACTTAATGGAGCTTTCTTTGAATTTATATGCTGCAAGTTTCATCAGCAGAAGCTCATGATCAATAATGTCAAACGCTGCGCTAAAGTCCAGAAGTACAGCACCGACCATTGACTTCTTGTCTATATGTTTAAGCCAGTTGTCAGTAAGTGATGTGAGTGCTGTGCCATATACTTGTACCTGCATGTATATAATTTTTTCAAACAGTTTGCTTAACACATTCACTGCCAGCCGTTTTTTTTTTTTACTGTAGGTAGGTTCTGCCAGAGGGTTTTTTTGAGGATTCTGGCTTATCTTTCAAGACCCGAGGATTATTTTCTGCTAAGATTTTGTGAACACACAATATCTCAAAAGAACTAATAGAATGTGTGCTTTCTCTGTCTAAAAGAGTTAGTTTGTAGAGTTAGTAGTTATGTAAGCATTAGCAGTTGAATACAGCATGGTTTCAGCGTCTGAAAAATTATTCAGAGATAAACGGCTTTTTGTGAAATTCGATAGAACAGTCACTTTAACCATTCATTTTTGGCATCAGTAAGACGTCAGACATCTAAACAATAGTTTTGAACAGTAATTTCCTCCATAACAGCAGGAAACCCCCCTCTGCTTCCAACTCCTCCCTCCGTGGGCGTTCTCCTCCGCCCTCCTTGGCTCTGCAGCGGGTCTGTGACAAACGAGTTGCTGCTGCCTGGCTGCTGCCTGGCAGTCTGGATGGGGCTCGCTGGATGGGTTTCACTCGTTTCTTGGCGGTCCGGTTGAGAGCTCTGATGAAGCTCTTGCGATTCTGGGCTTATTTATGGTGCGTGTTTCAAAGGGGGTCATCCCTATGTTCCCCGGGTCCTATGTTCCCCGTTTTTGTGGGACCGGGGAACATAGAACCCCGCTATGTTCCCTGGGAGAGGTTAGGTTTTGGGTTAGGGTCTGGGGGAGGTTAGGTTTAGGCGTGGGGGGTGGGAGAGGTTAGGTTTTGGGTTAGGGTCTGGGGTAGGTTAGGTAAGGGTTAGTGAAAAACGGGGAACATAGGACCCGGGGAACATAGGACCCGGGGAACATAGGTACGCTCCCGTTTCAAAGTGTGCATCCAGTCTATTCTTGGAACCCCCCACCGTTGCCACCGCTGTGCGTCAGCGCGAAAGTGAAAGCGTTTTCGCCATCCATTTTACAATATGAGAACGGCTTCCTCGCGCTTTTCCCTCCAGTTTTGGCTCGCCTCTTTCTACTGTGGAGAGACATGTCGCCACTCAGTGGGTCGGTAAAATAGATTATACACATTCAATACCTCCAATTCTGGTATAGGAGACGTAAAAGGGTTAGATCAACGTCCCACCGTCAAAAAAAAAAAAAAAAAAAAAAATTTGACGTAAAAACACGTCATTGGCAGTGAACCGTTGGATTTTGTTTGACGTAAAAACACGTCATTGGCAGTGAACGTGTTAATACAGGCAGTATGCTCACAGGCCTACTGTTTGGTCCTGAGAAGGACTCCCTGCTGTTTTTTGACAGCGGAGTGACCTTCGCTATCTTCCAGGACTGTGGAAACACACCTTGCTCAAAACATAAATTAAATATGTGACACAAAGGTGCTGAAATGAAGTTAGCCGCCAGCTTAAGTAATCTGGCATCAAGATTGTCAAAACCGCATGGCTTGTCAGATTTTATGTTAACTCATTCATGGCCAGTTTAGGACTGCCAATATTTAGCACAGGCCAAAGATTTTCATAATTGTTGGTCATCTTTCAAGACCCACAGTAAATTATCTATTAGCACCAAAGTGATTTGCAATATCCGCTGCGTGTGACTCCGTCTCGTCTCTTTCGGGCTGGCACACAGGAAGGCGACCAGCTCGTGCAGCGCGCCGAGGGGCGTTTCAATGGCGTTTCTCCTGTCTGCACAAGGAAGCGTTTATCCGTTTTCTGTTTTTCCTCCTGCTCAATTTCAAAACAACAGCTGCGGTATGTGTTTGTTCACGTGTTGTCGGGTGGTCTTAGATGCCAGGGACCTGATAACATGTCACAGGCTGGGGAAGTCTTTGAACTACGCGCTGCACTAATAAAAACAAAAACACGTCAAACAAGTCATTGGCGGGGAGGGCTATTTCTGATAACACGTCAAAGACGTCTTTGGCGGTGAATGAGTTAAGCAAAAGATTTTGGACATCATTTACATTAATATTCATGAATTCAAAACTGCATTCTTTGTCGTTCATAATCTTATTCTTTATTATCGATTCGGAGAGTCTCCCATCCACAGATCTCATCTGATCTCGAATAGTTTGTACTTTATTAGTAAAAAAAATTATTAAAGTAATTTGCTATTTCTATAGGTTTTGTTATAAATTTTCCCTCCACTTCGATGAAGGAAGGTGTGTTGTTAAATTTATCCCTTCCCATAGCCTCATTAAGCGTTTTCCAAAGTTTCTTGCTGTAATTTTTGCATTCTTCACATTTTAATTGATAATGTATTTTTTTCTTCTGTCTGTTCAATTTTGTGGTTCTGTTCCTAAGAGCTCTGTATTCCTGCCAGTCTAAAGAACGACCAGAGGCCACCGCCAATTCCTTCAGAGCATCCCTCTGTCTCATACATGTTTTTAATTCTTCATCAAGCCATGGGGTTTTAGTTGTTCTTACAGTCAGCTTTCTAATAGGAGCGTGTTTGTCACAGATTTTAGAAAATAATGTCATGAAAGACTCCAATGCAGCCTCTGTATCCTTATTATTAACACGTTCACTGCCAATGACGTGTTTTTACGTCAAACAAAATCCAACGGTTGACTGCCAATGACGTGTTTTTACGTCAAAAATGACGTTTTTTTTTTTTGACCGTGGGATGTGCATCTAACCCTTTTACATCTCTTATATAAATATTGGAGCCACCGAACGTGTACAACCCATTCCACCGACCCATTAAGTGGCGACAGTGCTCTCCCAGACTAGAAAAAGCAGAGCCTAAACTGCAGGGGAACGCGCGATGAAACCATTCTCATACTGTAGAATGGATTGGCGAAAACGCTTTCGCTTTCGCGCTGATTGCTGGCGGTGAGGGATTGCAAATTTGCATAATAGTTTACGGGTGGAACACACTTTGAAACACGCAGCATAAATAAGACCAGAATCGCAAAAGCTTCATCAAAGCTCTCAACCGAAACCGCAAGAAACGAGCGAGCCCATCCAGACTTGCCCAGGGGCCGCCAGCAGACAGGAGCAGCAGCAAAGCAGTGAGCCTGGTGACGCGAGGTTACAGCAGCAGCAGAAACGAGCTTGTGACACGCCCGCTGCAGCCAAGAAGACACACACGGAGGGAGGAGTTTGAAGGAGAGGGGTGTTTCCTGCTGTTATGGAGGAAATTACTGTTCAAAACTATTGTTTAGATGTCTGACGTCTTACTGATGCCAAAAATGAATGGTTAAAGTGACTGTTCTATCGAATTTCACAAAAAGCCATTTATCTCAGAATAAATTTTCAGACGCTGAAACCATGCTGTATTCAACTGCTAATGCTTACATAACTACTAACTCTACAAACTAACTCTTTTAGACAGAGAAAGCACACATTCTATTAGTTCTTTTGAGATATTGTGTGTTCACAAAATCCTAACAGAAACGAATCCTCGGCTCTTGAAAGATGAGCCAGAATCCTCAAAAAAAAAACTTGGCAGAAGCTAACTACAGTATTGAAAAACGGCTGGCAGTGAATGTGTTAAGTACAGCCTCCCAATTCATTTATTTTAAGTCAGCTATGAACTTCTCCTCTGAGAATGCTTTGTAAATTCGTTTATTAATAATCCTTGGGTCCACTTTTTGGTACTTTAGCTTTCCAAGTCAATGCTATTAAGTTATGGTCACTTATTCCTACAGGAGCAGATATTACATTCAAGCATTTATCAGGAGCATTAGTGAAAAAGTGATCAATGCAAGTAGATGACCTGGAACCATCCTGATTGAGATGGATTCTGGTCGGGAGGTTCATTATTTGTGACAGGTTACATAACGCTGCAGCATCACTTAGCCTTCTTTTCAGCGAGCAATTACTATTGAACCAATTCACATTCATATCCGCAGCCAAAATCAGTTTGTGGTCAGAATCAGTGGCATTTTGCAACATATTACAAATGCTATTTAAATATTCAATGCTAGAACCAGGTGGTCTGTAGCAGCAGCATATTAATATAGGTTTCAAATGTGGCAATTGAACCTGTAGCCAAATTGCCTCCACATCGTTCATATACAAGTCTGTTCTTTTTTTTGCTGGGATATGCTCTTGAATGTAGCATGCTGTCCCTCCTCCATTACCATCCCTGTCCAATCTGAATAAGTTGTACCCTTGAATGTTCACCTCTGCATTTTCAATATTGCTATGTAAGTGTGTTTCTGATATTGCCATTATTTGAATATTGTTGTCATGCAAAATTGCAGCTAGTTCAGTGACCTTATTTCTAAGACTGCATATATTCAGGTGTGCAAATCTCAAGCCTTTCTTTGGTAGTTTAATAATCATTTTTAAAAGTAAAAAGTATTAACAATTTGAATATATATGTATATGTGCATATCTATATAAATATGTGTATATATAACTAATATAATCATTTCCAAAAGTAAAAGTATTAATACCAATTTAAATATATATATGTATATGTGCATATCTATATAATGTGTATGTATATCTAAATAATATAATATATATAATTAAAATAAACAAAATGGTATCAGTGCAAGCCGATTTGGTGCCCCCACTCACTCATATTTGTTCAACTCTTCCAGCTTCCTGACCATAACTATCTTGGCCTGCTCTGGATTCTGTCCGTTCAGTTTTATGAAAACTTTGCAGTTTGCAGTCCATGTTCCCTGGATCTTGTTTTTCTTTTTGAGGAACCTTGCTTTCCTCGCAATCTCCCCATTCTTCCTTGTGAGGTGCTCGTTTAGGTATACCTGTGTGTCTCTGAGTTTCCTGCCTTGGCGCAGCAGCGCTGTCTTGTGCTTTCTGTTGGTGAATCTCAGGATGATTGCCGGTTTGTCAGCCTGGCTCCTCCGAAGCAGTGGATGACAGGATTCGATGTTGTTGCCATCTACGACAATGTTCTTTGTTCGGAGAAACGCCACTACCTCCTCCTCCACTGTGATTCTCTCCTCCTCGTTCGTCTCGTGTGTCTGCCCCTCTGTGTGTAGTGCCCGGGCAGCAGCCGAGGCGTAGGTCTTGGGTTTGATGTACAGTCCTGATACAATAATGTCATTGAGTCGTGAATATTGCTCCATGTCGTCCATCCTTGTTTCCAGTGTGTCTATTTGGTTCTTTTGTTCAGTGTTCTGTGCTTTCAGCTGCACAATCTCCTTCATCAAATTATCAATGGCAGATTGTTGTTTGGAGATTCTGTGGCGCACATACCAAAGCAGCTAAAGACACAGGGCTGCTAAAATATTGCTCCATGTGGGTCCAAACTGGTCCCTCTCCCTCATGATACATATAGACCCAGTAAGCTACTTTATGAACATTGGCTGCCCAATAATAATAAATAAAATTTGGCAATGCCAAGCCTCCAGCCCCTTTATAGCGTTGTAGAAAAGCTTTCTTTATCCTGGGATTGCTCTTATTCCAAATGAAAGTACTTATACATTTGTCCAGCTCCTTAAAATATGATTTGGAAATGAAAACCGGGATTGTTTCAAACAAAAACAAAAATCTTGGCAAAATTGTAATTTTAACAGAATTTATCCTCCCAGCCAATGATATGGGAAGTGTAGACCATCGATTAAGATCTAATTTGGCTCTCTCCAGTACCGGCTTAAAATTCTGTTTAAATAAATCCCCATATTTGTGTGTGACTGAGACCCCTAGGTATGTGAAATTGTCTCGAGTCACTCTTAATGGAAAGGTTTCATACGAGCGTGATCGAGCCTTTTCATTAATTCGAAACAGCAAACTTTTGGTTAAATTGATCTTATAGCCCGATATTTTACCAAATTCTGAAATTACATTTAATGCCACAGGAATCGAAATATCAGGATCTGACAAGAACAAGATAAGGTAATCCGCGTAAAGCGAGACCTTGTGGATCTGCCCCCCGCTGATATTGGTGAGTGTGGAGAATATAATACATTAAACAGGCGTCTCAAATTACCAGACATCTGTCTCCCTGCAATGAAGCCGGATTGATCAGCATGTATAATCTTATGCATAACTGTGTCCAATCTAATGGCCAGTATCTTTGTTAAAATCTTATAGTCACTACATAATAGACTAACTGGCCTGTAGGATTCACATTTCGATGGGTTCTTATCTTTTTTAAGAAGTACTGATATCACAGCTTCAGTCATTGTAGGGGGCAGTGCTTCCTGTTCCAATGCTTCGTTATCTGTTAGGGCTCTTGCAGCAAAATATAATGCTCCTCTATTACCACCGTCAGCAACAAGTGGACACGGAGAACAGCGTGTACAACATCCTCAGGGCTCCTGACTCTTCCCATCCACCCCTCCCCTCCCTTCATCGGATATTTCCCAGAAGGCTAAGTTTTTACAATAACACAAACAAAACCAGGCTAAACGTGTTAGATAGAAATAATATTTATTTTTAATACAACATGCAATTCTGGAATATTTTAATATGGGACAAAATGGAATGAAATGAAATGTAAACCCTGAGTGTAACAAACATACTCGGGATATCATGTGTCTCTCTGTTTTCTGTGAAGAGCTCAAATACTATACTATACATAGTGACTCATTTACACAAAACATTTCCGTGAAAAAAAAGGCAAGCGACATATCTCAGCAATTAAATGTATATTTATTACTTTTCACGACTGAATTGTTTGTCAGCGGTCTGCTGCATGTGAAACAGTACATCCTCATCGGTCTGTACTCTGTGTGCGGTCTGTACTGTGTGCTCCAACACCGGAAAATCCCAGACTGAATTGAATTGAATTGAATTGCTTTTCATTGTACGATTACAACGAAACTGAGGTAGCCCCTATGACGAGTTTTGTTTGCCGCTCGGTCAGTTCAACCGTACCCTCAGGCATGCAGAGCTTCTGATACAGACCGGGCTTCTCAGTCTCGCTCTCCGGGATTAGAGCTAGAGGCAGACTCGCAGGAGGGGGAACCGTCCACCAACCTGAGTTGGCCGGTAGGGGCTCCCCAGTGGTGAGTTTTGTTTACCAATCGGTCAGTTCGACTATACCATTAGGCAGACGGGGCTTCTCGGTTTCGCTCTCCGGGGCTAGAGCTAGAGGCAGACTCGCAGGTGGGGGAACCGTCCACCCAGACACCAACCTGAGTCGGCCGGTAGGGGCCCCCCAGTGGTGAGTTTTGTTTACCATTCGGTCAGTTCGACTATACTCTTAGGCAGATGGGGCTTCTTGGTTTCGCTGCTAGAGGTTTTGTCTGTCTCACATGCTTAAGGAACCTTCTACCCAAGCATCGACCTGGGTCAGCTGGTAGGGGCCCTCCACTGGTGAGCCTTGCTTGCTCATCGGTCTGAGGGGTTTTATGCTTGGCCTCCCCCATGGCCCCCCCTTCGAGCCGTCTGTGACACTTTGTTCCGGCGGGTGTCAACATTGGCCACCTCATGCACCACTTTTAAGCCTTTCTCACCTGCCTATCAAGGCTCCACCTTGTGCCTTGCTGGGTGCCACGTCATGGCACTTCCCTCTAATAACGCTTTTCCGCCTGCCCATGGTCGAGGTGAGTGGCCAGGACCACTTTTGGTTGCCCACCAGCAACCACACCCCCTCGACCATCTAGCGTCACTACCTCAACTGTCTTTCAGCCAGTGTCCGCGCATATCCGGCCGAAAAGAGTACGGAGGAGGGACAGCGACAGGGCGACTGCTCCCCCAGCCGCGGCTCAAGCCCAGCCCCGCTTCGCACCCCAGCCCGACCGACCCAGCCCTTAGAGCCAATCCTTATCCCGAAGTTACGGATCTGACTTGCCGACTTCCCTTACCCACCTTCGTCTAACATGCCAGAGGCTGTTCACCTTGGAGACTTGCTGCGGATATGGGTACGGCCTGGCGCGAGATTTACACTTTCTCCCCCGGATTTTCAAGGGCCAGCGAGAGCTCACCGGATGCCGCCAGAACCGCAACGCTTTCCAGGGCACGATAAGGGTAGTGGTATTTCACCGGCAGCCTCCCACTTATTCTACACCTCTCATGTCTCTTCACAGTGCCAGACTAGAGTCAAGCTCAACAGGGTCTTCTTTCCCCGCTGATTCTGCCAAGCCCCTTCCCTTGGCCGTGGTTTCGCTAGCTAGTAGGTAGGGACAGTTGGAATCTCGTTCATCCATTCATGTGCGTCACTAATTAGATGATGAGGCATTTGGCTATTTTAAGGGGGCCATGGTTACTCTCGCCATTTTCTCGCGCTCCATCGAATGTCATCGCTATGTCATTCTGAGGGCATGGGTGACCATTAGATTCACATTCCACGGAGCCCCCCACTTGATGTGGCACCCCTGAAATGCCGGACATTTTTATTCAAACCCCCGTCAGTCAACCGCCCGTGTTATCCCCATTTACTGATCCAGTGGTTGCTCGTAGGGTCGTCCCTAAACATGTTTATACCATCCCCTTGGGTGGGGAGGGCCGCCCATTTGTCAAATTGTGTCCCCCTCCAATTAAACTTATGTTTCTGGTAATTGGGGTTGCTGGAGCTTTCTCCCTCTGGGCTCGACGTTGAGGGACCCGGTTCCCCCGCCCTATCTCCTGGTCCCTGCCTCGCCTTTTTAACTTGCTTGGATGTGTGGTTGGACTGGGAAGTCTTCCCCTTAGCTGTCCCTTTCCCCTCCCCTGCTCCTTCACTCCGTTTAGCCCCCAAATTGAACTGGCGTATGGTCGGCCTGTTCATCCCTCTGGCCCACGCTACAAGTCTGTCGTGCGTCTTTAGTGGGACAGTCTTCCTCGTCATCATCCTAGTGGTCTCATCACTAGATTCTGTTAGGGCGGCTATTCTGTTGGCCTGTATGGCCGGTATGTGTTGGGCCAGTTTGGTAATCCCTAGACCACCACTCCTAGTTCTAGCGTACAAGAACCCACTGGAGACAGTCTCACTAAGGTGGAGCCACCTTCGGACTGCCACCCTTACCTTCCTATCACACTCTTCCAGCACCTTTTTGGCTACCATACCGTTGTCGGCTGTGTACGTTATCTTGGGGATGCCGTAAACTCTGAGCAGCTCGAGTTTTTGGTATGGTTTAAGCGCTGTCTCGGAAAGTTTATCAACCACTTCGGTCACCATTCGGACCGGGTCAGGGACCACTAGGCCCTTCCACGGGTTGATGCCCACCCCCAAGTATTTCTCTGACTCGCCCCTGCATATGAGGTGGAGGTCGACCCCCTTTATTTTCCAGGCCGGTCGTGCGTTAATCTCATAACCCCTGGACGAGCCCTCGATGAGGAAGCCGTGGCATTTTTTGGTGTTTATTTCTAGGCCTGTTTGGTCGCAGAACTTTTCTAGTATGGACAGGTTGTCCCTCATGCCTTCCCAGGAGGAGCTGAGGACTGCCACATCGTCCGCAAAGGCCAGGGAGGAGATGTCCTTGCCGCCACATCTGAACCCTACCCCCTGTTCCTCCAGCTTGCAGAGGAGGGGGTCTATTGCCAAATTGAAAAGTAGAGGGGAGAGGGGGTCCCCCTGTTTGACTCCTATTTTGAGGCTTATCTTCTTAGTGTCCTTGGTGGACGTTTTAATGGTCGTGGTGCACCTTTCATATGCTGACTCGAAGAAGTCTAGGAAGAGGGTGTCTACCCCCCTGGCTATTAGCACCTCGCGGATGTGTTTGTGGGAGACCGAGTCGAAGGCCTTTGCAAAGTCTATTAGAACCGCTATGTTCTTCCCCTCTCATTTGGCCATCTTGACCATGCCGTCTAGCAGCATAAGGTTCTCTGCGCAGCCGGGCGCCATTATAAACCCTCTCTGTCTGGGGTTTAAGTCACAGGCCTTCTCCAGCCTTTTGTTCATTATTCCGGAGAGCAGTCTTTGGACTACTGGTCCAATAGTGATTGGCCTCCACTGTGTTACATCTTTCATCTTCTCCCTGTCGCTGGTTTTGGGGATTAGGGTGATCCTATTGACCTTGAGGATGTTGGGGATTTTGCCCAGTATAAGGATTCTGTTGAACAGATAGGCTAGTTTATTGCCATCCTTGTCCCATGTCCCTATCTGTTCTTTAGTGACCCCCTCCGGCCCCGGCGCTGTACCGCTCTTTAGCTTCTTAATGGTGGCCCTAACTTCTTCTTTGCTGACTGGCTGTTCCAAGAAGGAGTTGTCACACCCCGCGAACGGTTTAAATTGTCCTAGGCTCCTGAATATGTCAACGTCTTCCCACTTGTCCCTATAAGCTTTCTCTACCACAGAGGGCTCAAGGGAGCATTTAAGTTTCTCCACCCCAGAAAAGATCAAGTCCGCCAGTCCCCCTCTGTCTTTCGCATACATGCTCTGGAGCTTTTTATTGCGGTTTGTCATTCTGATCCCTCGCTGGGGCCATACTGCCCCTCTTGGAGCGCTCTTTTTGGGGCTGATTTTCTTAAATACTCTCTTTAAATATCTGCCAATCTCACTACAGGACGGGTCCGCGGATAACTTACTGAGGGGTATGGGAGGGTTCTTTGTGGCCCTTGCCATGTTCTTAACACATTGAGTGCCAAGGACGTCTGTGCACGTCCTAAAAAAAAGTAACGAGTAGTGCCAAGGACGTCTGTGGACGTCCTAAAATCATAATTCATATTATTCCATAATTCTGCTGTTTAAGGTCGTACCCAGCCAGTGAGCATGAATCCCTTCAAGGGATCACACGGCGCCACCTTAAACATCGTCACGGAAGCTGCGCCACCCACCTCAGATCCTTTACTTTGTGCAGGAGAAAGCAGGGAAAGACGTGATCAAAGAGGAAACCGATGCATGCTTCAGCCAGAGCCGTATATATTGCTCTGTCTGCAGCGGAGAGTGGGCTTGGCTGCATCCGCGCTCACAACTGAGCTCTTATGCTTCTATCTATCTCCACACGATTTCCTGCCAGAAAGCCAGCATCCGAAGCCGAACGGCCAAGCCTTTTCGTTCAGCCGCGTTTGCCAGCGCGCATCATTTCCTTGATGCGCGCTGGGATCCGTCCGGGGCAAAAACGGAGTCGAGAAAACAAACTCTGTGCGTGTGGGAGGAACCCGCAGCTCAGAGGTGGAGAGGGGGGGAGAGGGGGGGGGGGCACGCAGGCTGCACAGAAACCACACCACGCCACCACATCAGAAAACACCAGCCAGAGTCAGTGAATGTGCTCGAAATTAGAGTGCAAAAAGTATTCATAAAAGTGACTTTATCTTGAAAAGTAAAAAAAGACAGCAGAAAACCCTTGAAAGTGCTCTTCTTTCAGAGGCTGTCATTTCATAATGGAACTGTCTAGAAACAAAATTTCTTCTTTGGAAGAAGCAGGAGTGTCCAATGTTTCATTAGAGTCCAGCCCTGTCAATATAACCCTAATAGAAAAAATTCTATAGCTGTTTTCATCTGAATGGAAGTGAATCTGGCACAGGCTCCAGACAATTTTACTGAAGCGCTGTGGCACTCAATGTGTTAAGCAATAACTAAAATGAAGAATATGTACTACTTTACAGTCAGTATAATATCAAGGAAAGCATACCTGATGTTGATGGTTGCTCCTCGCCTTTACGGAGCAAATTTTTCACTTTCTCATCAAAGCCTTTTGGAGTAATCAAACCTGGGGGGTTGACCCGAAAGTTAACTAAAGTTAGGCTGCATTGTAATATCAAACATAACGCTACACAGAGAAAACAGTTATTCATTTACATCAGAGCTTTTCAAATCAGAAGGCGGGCCTCCCCAAGGGGGCTCCAACCATTTCCATCGGAGGCGCAGTTAATGGATGCGAAAAATATTACCATACATTAGTAGTAAAAAAGAGACCCCATGGAATAGAATTAAGAGATAGTTCATAGATTCAGTAATATTGGGGAATTTTCCGTTTTTCCTACTTTCTCAGAGTCAAAAACAAATACATGCCTTCAGACAGACTTTTTTTTTTCCGTCTGAACTCTGAAGTCTGTCAAACAATAATATCAGGCTATCTTGGCTAAATTGGTGAGTGTCTATGGTATCAAATAACATAATCATGATTCCATTAGGCCTGGGAGTGTGACGTCGGAGTCTGGAGAGGAGATCCGCCCCGGACACTGCCCCCTTCGCCATTTTGGTTGGTGTCCCACAGTTTAGGTTGAAATGCTGCGTTCTTGATGTAAACATCATGGGAGGAGACCACTGTTCATATCGTTAATATGACAATAGTGGCAAGAGAATAAATAACAGTGCTTGGATTTCAGCTGTACGGCCAAGCATTGCATTCTCCACTGTCGCCGCAGCAAAAGTGTCTTCCCGACATTTTCAATCTGGTCAGTTTTAATTAACGGACTTAGAATTACAGTGAATTAACTAATTTACATTTTGTTGCCCTCCTTTCTTTCCATCTCCCCCCGAATGTGTTAATCGCTAGCTACCGGAAAACCTGACTGCATGGTGTTTCTCAAAGCTGGGTTAGCTTGTAGGTTTGTCGGTCTGGTCATGGATCAGAGTCTGGCTTTTGTCTGAATCCTTTTGAGCTCATAGAGTAATGTTACACATCAGTAAGAAGTAATGGAATGTCATTTTATTCTTATCATTTGATTCATTAATTACTTGTACCATAAAATGAGGGTGAATAGTAAAGTACCTACAAAATATGGTAAATGCACATCACCAGATATCAAACTCCAGACAGACATCTGGACATATTGCTATTAAAAACATAGCTAACGTTTCCTTTCATTTGTAACAAGACATAGCCTACATTACCATTTCGGTGAAGTTGTAAATACCATCTACTCTGTAAGTATACGTTATGCTATTAAAATTATCGAATTAATGTTATCAATCTAGTATGAATTTCTGACCTGATTGAGTTACATAATCACTATCCAAGTCATAGTTTTGTGTTGTTACCTGTCGGATTTTATGTTGGACTAAAGATATGGAGTCCTTGTCCACACACAGGCAATATCCCTACAGCTGGTCTGCTGGGTCTGTGGCAGTCAGAGTTACATCAGCATTGGAAGCAGCCCACATTACATGAAAATAACAGGCTCAAAAACTAAAATGGCTGTATATATCTACTATGTCACCATGACTAACGATAGCTTACACTTAGTTACCCTCAGGCTCTTCTAAATTTCAGGTCAACACTAGTTGTAAGAGCCCTCCCTCTGACCATGCGATTTTCGTTAGACAATCTGTGTTGGGCATTAAACTAACCTTATTTCTGCACTTCGAAGTCACAGTTACTGTAGGGTCGGATGGGGCAAACTAATTCTTTCCGAAAGCCTAGTTGCGGGAAAAAGTGAGCGGTTAGCAGTCTAACGCTAGCTAGGTTTAGGTTACCCTTATAGCAAGTAATACTCACTGGACATTTTTCCACAATGACAATTATTGTATTGCACTATTATGGAAGTTACCAAATGTAACAATGAATTACCATACACATGTCATGTTTCAAACGAGTTGCACTATGTTTATCTGGCTCTGAACCACTGCACTAGCGGGACACCAACACAAATCGCGGCGGTATCCCACAAACCATTGCAATGACTCCCAGGCCTAATAGGCATCCATTGAGCAAAGATAATCAAATAAAGGGGGCTGCTTTTCCAAGCTTTGTCTGGGGAAAGGAGGCCCGAAAACAGACGATTCCATAACTTACCGTCGTCTAAATCCTTTTTCAGAGAATCGTAATCCTTCACATGGTCCATCTTTCTGAAAAAGAAAACCCAGTTAGCGAACTTTCAAAGGAAGCTAACATTAGCTAGTGTTTACACTGTAGCTAAGCTATGTGGCTAACGTTACCTACATCTGTCAGGCTAACTTTTGCTCACAATTGCAGACGAGCTGAGTAAACATTAACACTGGCAAACATTAAATCGATAAATTGTGTTGTTCCCAAATGTAACATGTTAACCCGTATACAATTTGCTAAGTTACTGACCTCTAGACAAGCAGCATAGTAGTGAGCTCTGCTGCTAAGCAAGCTCTTCTTCTACCGTTAAGGTGGCTACACACGGTTAATTTTTGTCATTCAACGTTAATTTAGACAATAAGCATAATAATAATTTTCGAACCTATATCAGTCATCAATACAACCATGCCAACGGCGAAGATTCGCAGCGCGACGATACACGTGTGTCGAAATTGTTCTTCCTTCTCCTCTTCTTCTTCTTTCGAGCTTTATGGCCGTCGGCATCCGGGTAAAGATTCAACGGCCTTTACTCATTACTGCCCCCAAAGGCCCGGAAGAAGAGCGCCATCAAATCGAGCAGACAAGCAAAACAGAGTAGAGAGGACAGAGAAGAATACAATAGCCTACATAATGAAGATAATAACGGGACGGAGGGGGGGGGGGGGCGTAGAGTCATCATAGGGGTTCTTTGCAAGTTTCAGTCTCATAGTTTGAAATAATTATAATTATAATTGTCCAAATGTAATACAAGTGTAAAGTGTTGGCATGTGTTCCATCTTTCATAAATATACCAAACTATACATTTTATTTGGATAATTCAGAGATTGGCAAGGTTAGGAAATAACCAAGAATGCAAATCTTCCCCAGAAGGCACTAGCAATCTACATTCAGAAAATAAATATCCTGTAGTTTCAATGAGTTCATCACAAAAGTGCAATTGTTATGATCCAAAGCAAAGTGTTGTCTTAAGAATTCCCCAAAAGCTTAATAATTAGAAAAATAACATAATTGACTTTTGGTGGAATGGTCATTAATTGACATTTAGAGGGCAATTTAGAGATCAATAATAGATTATGGTTGGATGGATTTTGGATTGGCCGCAGACATTGCAAATAGTGGATAGTCTTCAATGGTATTATGCCATAGTAGTGGTCCCCCTTGGCTGTTTCCATAAGTCAAGATCTACATTAGCATGTCACTTGAGTAGCCTATTCTGCAATCGAAAAGACCATGGCAAATTAATGAAATGGGAGTCGAAAGTCCTATGTGAGAAGTAAACAGCTATCTAAAAATATTTACAAGTATTTCTATAAGAATAAACAGTGTGGGAATTGGTGTCTATGTCCCTGAGTTCAGAAAAATATCTATCCAAAAGACCCAAAAAATATCTCAGGGTGCTTATCGGTAGATCCCAAAATCATTTTTGGATAATGACTGTAAATTTGGAGTGGCATTAGTCTCCCATTCAACCAATCTGTCCGTGCATGTTTATCGCAAAGGGACAATTTAAGTATATACATTAACAAATACTGTTTTGCATTGTGCGGTGTGATGGGCTGCCATGTGGCCCAAACCGGGGCCAATCCGGCCAGCCGGGCCCCAGGATGCAACCGCAAATAGTGACATCATCAGGGAGGTATGACCTCACAATGAGTGATGATGTCACATGGCGATTGTCTGTTGTTGTCTTTGCTGTCATTGATATCTATCTATCATCATCATCATCATCAGTGACACAAGGCTGAGTGACATCATTGATATGATGACCTCATCGGTTACGATGACCTCATCGGTGAAGTGACATTCACCGCGGTGATGTCACATCATCAGAGCCACAAATATCTCATGACATCAGGACTGCACTGATTACATCATCGGATAGATCATAGATCATAGATGCTACCTACTATAAACACCTAAGTAGAGGCAAATTACATGATAGTTTAGTCTACAGGACAGAGTGACATATATATGCAACTCATTGACACCTCAGATTATGAACCGGCAAACAATAACGACCAGGATAAAGGATTGGATAAGGGCACTTTCACTTTAGGAAGGGTGTTTGGAAACGGAGGGCCCCTATAGTGTGGGAACTGTGGAGTTAAAGAAAACTGAACATGTTTTATTGCATTGTACAATATTAGGAAGAAAGGTTAGGCCTACAGGATACAGTCCAGGAGACAGGCAGGGAGTGGGATCTGATGAGAATACTGAGAACAGAGGACAAGGGTTGTGAATCAACAGGAAAGGCACTGCTTACGTTCTTGAGGTTGGGGGTTAGAATTTATTTAAACACCAGAAGTTGGTGGTATGCACCTAAAAGTTGTTTGTGATCCGTCATTTATGTTCCCCCTGTTTGTTTGTTTGTTTGTTTGTTTGTTTATTTTGGTTAGTTGTCTTTTTATTTTATTTATATTTGTGCATTTATATAGCCTACTTGTCTGTCTGTTAATTGATGAATATTAGATGCTTTGGAATGTAGGCCCTACAATAATAATAATCATCATCATCATCATCATCATCAGAAGAAGAAGAAGCTGAAGATGAAGAAGAAGAGTCTGCTGCCATTGTCAATGTGTCTTGGAATTATCTGGATAAGACAGGAATTGGCTCCCAACTCAGACAAGTGGGTCTGGGTTAACTTTATGTTTTACATCGTGAATGGGATCACTTGGGTGGGAATTAACCAGCACTGAGTGAGAAGAAAATACAATCCAGTTGGCGGTAAGGCAACAATTGTTTGGATGCCAACCGGCATTAAACACTAAAGAAGAAGAAGAAGAAGAGGCTTATTTCTAGAGGAAACTGGACTAAGTAGAAGAACACGGTCAAAATTAGATCCACGAGGAACTATAATAAGGAGTCCTTAGAACACGAGCTTGGAAAATCGGACTTGTCAAAGGTGCTCAATATGTCAACGGCAGAGGATGCATGGTGCCTGTTTAAGGTTTCATTTCTAGGGGTCATCAACCTGCTGGCCCCGGTCAAATCGGTCAGGTTTAAAACTAGAACTGAACCTTGGATAAATGCAGATATCATCGAAGCCATTAAGGTTAGAAATGATAGCCTGCAGAAATTCAAGAATATAAAAGATGAAGCTTCCTTCGGCCTATTTAAAAAACACCGAAATGAAGTTAATAGGCTGATCAAAAAGGCCAAATTAGAGTACTATAATGAGGTAATTGCAGAGAATAAGGATGATCCCCAAATGCTCTGGAAATCCTTAAATCAATTGGGCTACAATAACAAACTTAAAACAAGATCTCTTAACGTGAACTTAAACTTTGAAGGCACCTTAACATCTGATAAATCCAGTGTCGCTGGCATCTTCAATAGCTTCTTTACAACCATTGCTAGCACCTTGGTTAGTAAATTACCCTCCCACTCTGGACGGTATGGTAAAGACCACATTGAGAACTTTTACTCAAACTTAGGAGTACGGTCGGACGACTTCCAGTTTCAGGAGGTGTCAGAGGGGGTGGTGCTGTTGAAGCTCAGGGCCCTTAAGCCGTCTAAAGCTACAGGTATTGATAATATCCCAAGCAGGTTCATCCGAGATGCAGCTGATTTGATTTCACCTTATATTACTCATATAATCAATCTGTCTATTAGAGAAGGTCATGTCCCCCATGATTTCAAACAAGCCAGGGTAATCCCCCTTCATAAAAAAGGAAGTAAACTTGAACCAGGAAATTATCGCCCAGTCTCAATCCTCTCCTCCATTTCTAAGTTAATGGAAAGAGTCATTTTTGAACAAATAGACAGTTACCTTGCATCTCGGGAGCTCCTGTTTAAATTTCAGTCTGGATTTAGAAAATCTCATTCAACTGACACCTGTTTGCTTTTTTTAACCGATCACATCAGAAAGGAAGTTGACGCTGGTAAATACTGTGGTATGGTCATGCTGGACCTGCAAAAGGCCTTTGACACCGTTAACCATGATGTTCTTCTGTGTAAGCTCGGGGCTCTGGGCTTCAACAGCATTTCCCTCAACTGGGTTAGGTCCTACCTGGAGGGTAGGGAGCAGGTGGTGGACATAAATGGATCGATGTCATGTCCCCTCCCCCTGACGTGTGGGGTCCCCCAGGGAAGTATTTTAGGGCCTTTATTCTTTTTAATTTATATTAACGATATGCAATCGGCCTGTGATTGCAACCTGTTCCTTTTCGCAGACGACTCCGCCCTCTTGTTCTCGCACAAGGACAAGGGGGAGATCGAAAGGAAATTCAGCAGTGAGCTCCTCAGTGTTAGTGTGTGGCTCTCGGATAACAAATTATCACTTCACCTGGGGAAAACAGAGGCTATTTTATTTGGGTCAAATTTTAATTTAAAAAAGTCCCCCGAGTTTAAAATCATGGTAGGTGATGTAGCTGTTGACACCAAGGAGGAGATTACGTACCTTGGCTGCATTTTAGATAACAAACTTTCTGGAGAAAGCATGGCCTCAAAAGTAATTTCCAAAGTTAATCAAAGAACCAAATTCCTAGCCAGAATTTCTTCTTTCATTGACATTCAAGAGCGCCCTTGTAACCTTGGCAAATGCTCTGATTCAATGTCACTTCGACTATGCTTGCTCGTCCTGGTTCACGGGAATCACCATTAAACTCAAAAATAGGCTTCAGACCTCCCAGAATAAATTAATACGGGTTATTCTTAAACTACATCCCAGAGTCCATCTCCTCCCCTCTCACTTCCATAGCCTTAGATGGCTCAGAGTGGAGGAGAGGGTTTCCCAGATCAAATTGTGCATGGTATTCAGGATTTTTAAACGGGAGGCTTCTCGCTACCTCTCTGACTATTTTTGTAAAGTCAGTGAGGTACATGGCTACTCCACAAGAGGAAGCACCTCCAACATTGTTCCCCCCAAATTTAAAACTCTAAAGGGTAAATGCACCTTTTCCTACTCAGCAGCTATTTTATGGAACAAACTCCCTGAAAGCTTAAAGACCCTTAACTCCAGGTACTCTTTTAAGCTTGCCTTAAAAAAATGGCTGGTTGGCTCCCAAATGGGTTCCTAACCTTTTATTTTCCTTTTCTTATGTCCCCCGTATAGTCGCAGTTTTTAAACCCTAGGTAGGTTTTATTATCTTATTTTATTTTATTTTATTTTATTTTTATTTTAAGAGCTAGTCTCTATCTTATTATTTATTGATTGATGCATATTTGTTAGGTATCTAATTAACCATTCACGTATGGTCTAAGCATTCATCGAATGTATGATTTGTGTGTAAAATGTTCTCATATGTCTGTGATGTGTTGCCCGCGCACACACGCGCTCATACCTGCATACATACTCACTCCTCTTGTCCCACACACTAGGACCACAATGGAAACAAGCCCTTGGGCTTTATTGTGTTTTATTCCTTTTGAGCAATATGTGTTGTTGTGTTGTCTTGTACAATTCTGCTATTGTTGTTTCAATAAAGTTATCAATCAATCAATCAAAAATATAATCAGGGTAGTGTAGTGTTTTAGAAATCCATTCTGATCCACACTCCATTTCAGAAGGTGGCGGTAATGCACCATACGTTGTTTGCCAACCGCCATAAAACACTAGTAGAAGAAGAACAAGAAGACGCCTTTGGACCATGCTT
Source organism: Poromitra crassiceps (assembly GCF_964638095.1). NCBI lineage: Eukaryota > Metazoa > Chordata > Actinopteri > Beryciformes > Melamphaidae > Poromitra > Poromitra crassiceps. Next base: position 578,335 of record NC_139642.1, read on the forward strand.
TGGACAAGCTGTTTTCCTAGAATGTAACAGGTATAGGAAAGAAAGGGAAATCTTTTATAAGAGGTTAACTCATTCACTGCCAAAGACGTCTTTGACGTGTTATCAGAAATAGCCCTCCCCGCCAATGACGTGTTTGACGTGTTTTTGTTTTTATTAGTGCAGCGCGTAGTTCAAACACTTCCCCAGCCTGTGACATGGTATCAGGTCCCTGCCTCAAAGTCAAGCCGACAACACGCGATCAAACACATACCGCAGCTGTTGTTTTGAAATGAGCAGGAGGAAAAACAGAGAAACGCGCTTCCTTGTAGAGAGGAGAAACGCCATTGAAACGCCCCTCGGCGCGCTGCACTGCTCGCCTTGCTGCAGGGCGAACCTGGATTGAGTTGTTCGCAGTAGTCAAACCCGTGACGAACATGATCGATCCGGTTCCAGCGCCCGGTCCCAAAGCCAAGCCGGACCCGTTCCTGTGTCGCAGCATTCGTCCCAGCTCGAACGAGAGGAGGAAAACGATGCGAGGCAGAGGAGGCTAGACGCTGATCTCAGACCAGATGGGTGTTCCTCTCCTATGCTAATTTGCGGGGCGATCAATAGTGTTCCCTTGGAAGGAGGTGCGATGGACAGAACTCCCTCTCTCTCTCTGTGTGTGTGTGTGTGTGTGTGTGTGTGTGTGTGTCTGTGTGTCTGTCTGTCTGTCTGTCTGTCTGTCTGTGTGTCTGTCTGCACACTCACTCACACTGAGTAAACTGTATTGTTGAATGTAAAGCACTTCATGTATATATATATATATATATATATATATATATTTTGTCATTTGTGTCATAACGAATAATATTTACATGTCTGATGTCAATACAGTTCAAAATAAAAGAATTGAGAGCGAGTTCTGCCTGAGATTGTGTGCTGTACAAAAATGCCATTTTCTGCAATTTCTTTTCTCAGAGAGACCTTTTTGGTGAAAACAGGGTGTATATAAATGGCTATAAGTAGAGTACAGAACATGCTAAAAGCTCACTTTTTTTCCCCTGGTGAACCCAGAGACGTACATCTTCATTTTGAGGTATTGCAAATCACTCTGGTGCTAATAGATAATTTACTGTGGGTCTTGAAAGATGACCAACAATTATGAAAATCTTTGGCCTGTGCTAAATATTGGCAGTCCTAAACTGGCCATGAATCTTTCTTTGGCCTGAAGAATAAGAACCACCAGTTGATCACAGAGGCAGTGCTGAAATTTCTGCATGAATCAGAGTTGTACCAGAGGATATAATGTTTATTTTTATTTATTTATTTATGCGTAGTTAATTATTTCTCAATTGTGGGCGTAGTTGAAGTGTAGAACCTGAGGAGGGCAGTAATACGCCATGTAGCGTTTACACTGCCGGAAATAAGAAAGAAGAAGAAGAAGACAAGCTGCCCCCTTGGCCTTGCACCGGAAGCGAAACTTCACTCAGCACGTTGCAGCTAGTGAAGAGGTCAGCAATGTATTTGCAAAATTGGTATATATGGGTTTGGTATGGCTTAACATGATACACTGGGGGGCACAATAGGTCGATTTAATGTTTTCCAGTGTTAATGTTTACTCAGCTCATCTTCAATTTGGAAGCTAAAGTTAGCCTTGCAGATGTAGCAAAAGTTTGCCACCTAATGCTAGCTAACGTTAGCTAATACATCTATGGTGCTTACTGTATGTGTTGCAGCCGCAGTAAAGAATGGAGAAAGCGACGGAGAGGAGTATCCACACAATGATGGAGTCAAGTCAAAGTTCGCAAGAAAGGAGATAAACATTAATTTACAGTTTATTCCAAAAACGTTATGTGCTAGTTTACTGTTACAACGCTATTTAAAAGTTAGAGAGTTGTACTTAAAATGTAGCCTACACATCAATTGTCAATAGAGTGCTAAATGATTATCAGAAATTCCATCTCTTTTCAGCTATTTCAAACTTAACCTGTAATTCCAGATGAAATGATTAAGTCCCTATTTAAAGACGGTTTGAAACAGAGAGAAATGTGCTCGATTCTTTGCCAGCGTGGATTCCAAATCAGGTAATGTGTTGCTGCAAATGTTGCTGCTGTACTGTTATCTGTTAACTAGACCAGTGGTTCTCAAATGGGGGTCCAGCGACCCTCATGGGTCGTTAAGGGGGTTCCAGGGGGTCCCCAGCCAAAAGGGGGGTAATTTATTTAGGCTATAATTCCATTCATAAGTAACACAATGACTATTTTGATCTTTGATTTTTGAACTATTTTGTTTATACACTTTCTGTAATACAACATCTAATAGAATCAATCTTATTACCATATGGGGGGCCGTAGGACAACATTCTATCAAATGGGGGTCTGTGGTCTAATCTTGAACGACTAACCACTGCACTCGATTATCGTTGTATAAGCTTTGTTCTAGATCAGGGTTGCCAACTCACGTTTCTGGCGTGTGACACACTTTCACCTTCAATCTCACGCGCTCACTTTGCCCTAGCCCCATTCCATTCATTCCATAAGGATAAGTGACATCACTGACATCATTTAGACTAACCCATTACATTTGATTTGTTTCCCTATTTCTGCACTGTGGTACCAAAACAGTCATGGAATTGTCTAAATTTGGTATGGCTACAAAGCTCTTTGAATCCAAAGAGCCCAAACACATTAATATGTGATGAAATATGGCCTCATAGTACCCATTAGAAAATGTTTATTTTTTATTTTTACATCATCATATAGTGTATAAAATGCCCTATTGTGAGCTCTCGGATAATCACTCACAGCCTTGTTAAACTCTAGTCTAGACCCAGAATGTAGATACATAGAATTGTATGGGATGTCCCGGTACATTGAAGTGTTTTTCTGAGCCATTTACAGAAAATAGTGTTCGTCATCCAATCGTCAGCACTGTCAAAATGGCACAAATCTCCAATTCTCAAAAGCATCACGTCCCCTTCCCCCCCAGGTCATGAGGTCTTCAGGTGGTGTATTGGGGAGCTTTTAACTAATGCACTTTATTATTTTAGTTAAAGTAGTAACAGTGTTTCTTATTCTCTAGCTTCTCCATTTTGCTCTCAAAGTGCACCAGATTGATTCATTTTTCCTTTAAAATGTACAACATTTTCTCTCAGGGGGGAGCCTGCAGACGGGGAGATATCAAAATATCACTCCAGCCAGATAGCCAAAGTTGGCAACCCTGTTCTAGATACTAAAAGGTATTGTCCCATCATGGCAATGTCAAGTTTGACCTGAAGAAAACCTCTTTCTATGTCATGTTGTGTTTTTGATTAATAGTGAAAGACATCTGAGAAAAGTTTTGAAATCCCTGGATTTGGTGCGAAGGGCGACACAGAGGCCTCTAACTAACATTCGCCATGCTGTACAGGTATGGCTTAATTAAAATCCAACGTTTCCTAAAGGCATACTGCAGTGCCTTTTCTGAACGCATTCCCATTATGTTACATTTCAAATGATAGTTTCTTGACTGGCTTAAAGAGCCTCATCGTCTATTTGTTACATAGAAAAGCCTCTGCATTCTTCACTCTAAAAGCAACTTGATGGAATATTGAGGTTCGATTTGTGCAATATACTTATTTCCAGAGTGAGCTGCGTCACTGGTCACCTTTCCAAGGTATCCGTCCGATGCATAAACAAGTTTGCGATGTCAGAGGAATAAGGCCTTGCTACAGGTTACTAAATTTTGCCAAAACTAGTCTAGCACACAGTATTGCAATACCTTCACAACATTACAAATATGCCCAGTTCATTGTTTTCAATGCTGTTAATCAATGTGTGCCTCTCTGTTGTATGTTTAGGAATGACGTGTTACAAGTAATGAGAGACCTTGATGCCAGTGGTCTGCAAAGAAGGCGTCCAGGCCAAAAAAAAATTGTCCGCAGGAACTACTTCAGCCATGGACCAAATTACACCTGGCATATAGATGGTGAGTAATAGTAATAGTTTCACCTGATGTTGTTTTATCTTATGACAATAAACGTAATAATGTATATGTTTTCTATCATTGGATGCAGGGAATGACAAACTTAAATTCTTTGGATTTTGGATCCATCTGGCTGTTGATGGGTATGTAATGTGTACATATTACAGGGTTCCCATGGGTCCTTGAAAGCCTTGAACCTTTATGTATTTGAAAAATCGGAATTACAAGTTTTTGAAAAGACATTGGTCATTAAAAGTGCTAGAATTTGCTTCAAAAAGTGCCTTTCTGTGTGGAGTTTGCATGTTCTCCCCATGCCCCCTGGGGGCTTCCTTCATATAGGAACCCCACACCAAAAGATGCAATATCCTGGTCACTAATGTGGTGCCTCCTCTGGTCGTTAAGGGCGCCTGTTCGGAGGGAGGGGAACTGGTTGTAATAGCGTGATCCTCCCACGTGCTATGTCCTACCAGTGAAGCTTCCCCTGTCAGGTGAAAAGAAGCGGCTGGCTACTGCCCATGTCTCGGAGGAAGCATGGAGCCAGTTTTGGCTCTCCCCAGATTGGCACAGGGTGGAGCAGCAACCAGGATAAATACAATTACAAATTAGCACTAATGGGGGATAAAAATGGGATAAAAAAACAGGGGCAAAAAATAAGTGCTTGAATTTAGGAGTTTCCCTGCATAGAGAATTACAAGGCAGCCTCCTTCGCTCCACCTCCAGCTCTCGACAAGTGAAAACTAAAAATGTTGGAACAAGCGTTGCAGTCGGTTGATTTCTGACATCTGAAATTGCAACTAACACAGCACAGTTGAGGAAGGCTTCACACATTCAAGCCTCTCATTTAAATTTTTGTGTGAGTTTCTGTAAAGCCTGCTAGAGTAGTTATCATTCTAAAATTTGCAGTGTTGGAGCAGTAATTAATCTTGATCCCTGTCTCAAACTAAGCCATTTTGGGTCCTTGAATTTGGGGAATTGGGCCTCGAAATTCCTTTAAAAAAGTTGAATTTGATATTGAAGAAGGTGTGGTGACCCTGATATTACAACCTGTACAGACTGGCTTTTGCTGTAATAGTTACCATTTAGCTGTAATAGCTCAACTATCATCATGTCCCCGTTATTGATGGATTTGTCATTTCTTGATAGATTTTCAAGGAAAGTTGTGTGGCTTAAGGTTGGCACATCTAACAGGAAGCAAAGCTTTGTTGCAAGATACTTTCTTGATGCTGTCCAAGAGCACAATGGTATGTATAAATGTTTAAAAATTCAGCCAATACTTTGCCATTCAATTAATTTATTTTTGATTTGTTGCGATAGCAATGAGGAGGCAGAGGGACATTTAAAATCCTTATTTGCCTGTAGCTCAGTGCTTCCCAACCTTTTTTGGCTTGTGACCCCACTTTGACTTTCCAAAAATTGGACCGCAGACGTTCAAATTTCGGTATGTTGGTACATCATTGACCTCATCAATGATATCACATGTAACAGAAATCTGATTGTTTTTGCTGAATTATGAGTTTAATCTGAAAATTCTGACTTTTCCCCTCCAAATTCTTACATTAAAATGAGAATGCTGATTTTTCTTTCTGAACGTACTGACAGAATTCTGACTCTAATCTCAGAATTCTGTCTTTTCCCCCTCAGAATTCAGCCCCCCCCCCCAAATTATTAATAACTTAATTCAAACTTTTTTCCAGATCTGACTTTATTCTCACAATCCTGACTTAAACTCATTGACTCAAATAATTTATTTTACATGAAGCCCAAATCATATTCGGGCGTTTTAAATTGGTTGTGTGTGTTTAAAGAAATTTCAGGCGACCCCATTAGAATTCCAGGCGACCCCAAGGTTGGAAACCACTGCTCTAGTTGTACACCATTCCCTAATGAAAAATACACTGCATCAGTGGTTCTTGGGCCCCCAAGGGATCATTGGGGTTCCAGGGGGTCGCGTGCAAAAAGGGCCATACATTTTGTCTGTGTAATACTATCCATAAGTTATACAATGACATAATCTATGACTGGTCATGGGTTTCATACACTTATCATCTAAAAGCTGAAATCTTATTAGATGGGGGACCCTGGGGCAAATTATTATTAACCTTGCGTCCGTGGTCTAATTTGTGTCATTTTCAGGGGCCTTGACGTGAAAACTATTGAGAACCACCGCACTACGTGAAGTATTTGGCCAGTGCTTGAAATATTTTTAATGCTAGACTACAGCGGGGTTTCTTTTTAAGTTTTATTCATGGGTGTGGATATGACAACAACAACCTTTTTAACAGGACTTATGCTGAAAACCAAACCACTCGTTTAACGCAATCCCTTCTTTGTCGCTGGCTTTGTTTTGTAATACAGGTTGCCCACAACTCATCAGAGCAGACAGAGGAAAGGAGAACTATGTTGTTGGTTGCAGATTGCATTTCACTTACGGCAGGACGGTGACAAAGCACAAGACAGCTTCAGAATGGGCACATCAGTGCACAATCAGGTATGTTTACTATACTTTTTAAATTTTGGTCAGTGCTCCTGCATGTCGCGTGTAATGATTGGACTCCTATATTTTGGGTATATTTTTTCACAATTTTGATTTATAGAGAGCTGAATGCTACAACAGCATGTTGAAGAAAACCTGGATCAAGAAATGGCAGGCAGCTTTTGAGGTAATACTTAGGCAATTATTATTCAGCTTTGCTCACTTTCTAAGGCGTCTTGAACAACTGTGCTGGCAAGACAAGTTGATTCTCAACAAAATGTGGATATTGTCAACATCCTGTGTAATTATCTGTATATCTAGGGCATGATGGAGTCTGGCCAGATTGAGTTGGATAATCCTGTCCACATGTAAGTGAACTTTCTGAGACAATGAATTTCATTTCTCCTTCGGATTTGGACCTAGTAATGTATCATACGATACCTATGGAAACTAACAGGGTCTTTTAACAGGAAGTTTGTGAATTGAGGCCTATTTTATTTTATTTTTTTAAGTCAGACGGACAAACCAGTCTTTTATTGTCACACGACAACCCAACACACACATGCTGCCAGCCACACACAACGCGCACTGCGGTTGGGCGGTGAAATATAGTCTGCTTTTAACCCATCCAGGCTTGTCCTTCAAGCCAAGCCACCCAATCAAAAGCCAAGAGAAGGGAAAAAAACTTTTTGTTCTGGAAAAATAGCACAGAAAATACCATTGTTGATTCTCCCTTCTGGTTGGGTGGGCAGCACACAGCCTGCCTCCAAAGTCTTAATTTTCTTCCCGCCCGCAAACAGACAAGGGAATGGTGTTGCCAGGTCCCGCAAAGGGCCTTTCTGTGTGGAGTTTACATGTTCTCCCCGTGCCCCAAGAGGGTTTCCTTCATATATGAACCCCTCACCAAAACATGCAATATCCTGGTTGCTGATGTGGTGCCTCCACTGGTCGTTAGGGGCGCCTGTTCAGAGGGAGGGGAACACGTTGGAATAGCGTGATCCTCCCACGTGCTATGTCCTACCGGTGAAGCTTCCCCTGTCAGGTGAAAAGAAGCGGCTGGCTAACTGCCCATGTCTCGGAGGAAGCATGGAGCCAGTTTTGGCTCTCCCCAGATCGGCAGAGGGTAGAGCAGCAACCAGGATAAATAAATTAAAATGAGCACTAATGGGGGATAAAAATGGGCAAAAAATTCAGAAAAAAAAGAAAAGAACGCAGAAGACCAAAGAATATTCACAGTTAGCTACTTACGTATGCCAGTATAAGATATAGGGTAGACAGTTCAACAAGCTCCCCTGAGCTCAGTTTTTAAGCTACAGTGGAGTTGATGAGATTCCTGGATAATAGACATTGAGACATGTACATGTATACACTGAGACTTCACAAAATGTTTGGTGATGGACATTTGTCTTAAAATAAGCCATTGGTCAAAATGTGTATGAAAGCTGTCCAAAGCCGGCAAAGTTTTTGACAAAGGTAAATGGGCTCTCACATCAGGATAGGAAAAGTACACACATTCTTTACTTAAGTAGAAGGACAGTTATTTGTGTAAAAACATAAATAATACTAAGACTGGTAAAAGTTGAAGTACTGATTCTATTAATTTACTCAAGTAACAATTTTAAAAAGTAGTCTCTGAAATGAACTAAAGGATACAAGTACAAATTATTTCTTCCGGCAGTTTCTATGCAAAGCTAAGTGAACCTCACATCAGATATAATATGATAAGAAGACTTTCAAACCTCAAAGATCCCTTCCAAACATTTTAAGATGTAGGCCTATAAAAATACTCTTAACACGTTGACTGCCACTGACGTATATAAAAAAAAAACAGCGGTTCACTGCCATTGACGTATTAATACGTAAAAAAAAATCGATTTTTTTTTTTTGACGGTGCTACGTGGATCAATGCCCCCCGCGTCTCCTATGGAGATATTGGAAGTATTGAATGTGTATAATCTATTTTACCGACCAGCTAGGTGGCGACGGTCCTCTCCCGACAGAGATAAAGTCAACCAAAAGCAGCCACCTCCCGCGGCTGCTTCCTCCATTCTCAAGGAAATGGCTTGGCGATTTTACAGTCAGAAACGAACGAGCCTCATTCTCATACTGTAGGCGGGGACGCTTTCGCGCTGCTGCGGTGGGGGGTTCCAGAAATGGACTGTGTGGGCAGCATAAAGCCTAGAGTCGCACGGGGCTTCATCGGGGCTCTCAAACCCAAGAGACGAGTGAGACCTATCCACACTCGCTGCCAGGGAGGGAGGCTGATCAAACTCGCTGCCAGCGAGGGAGGCTGCTCAAACTCCCAGCAGCAGAGCACTCGCTTGTGACAAACGCAGGCTGAAAGCCACTAGACACGCCCACGGAGGGAGGAGTTGAAGGAGAGGGCGTTCGGAACTATATTGTTTGGATGTCTGATCTCTCACTGATGCCAAAAATAAATGGTTAAAGTGACTGTTCTGCCTGTTTGATTGAATTTCACAAAACTGCGATTATCTCAGCTTTCACTCTCAGACGCTAAAACCATGCTGTACTCAACGGCTAATATCTACATAACTACTAACTCTACAAACTAACTCTTTTAGACAGAGAAAGCACACATTCTATTTCAATCATGAGAGGCCAGTTCGTAGGATTTAACAAACTTTATTTAGCAATCGGCATGCATGGCAAATGCTTTGGCGCATGACTCCATTAGCCAGTGGCGCTGCTCTTGAGGCAAGAGGAGGGCATCTGCTTAGGCTAGGAGATCCCCCCCCCGTGGGGGATCAGGAGTCACGACTCGTTGGTGGCGGACTGGGGAGGTGGGTGGGGCAAAACAACGCTCCGGAGGAGGGCTCAAGGGAGATGGACTGCTGTGAAGCTGCTGCTGTTATGATCGGCCAGAGAGAGAGAGGTGACGTAGAACCCTTGCTATATATATGAGAATTAACTGACGTCATATCTGACGTCATTACGGACGTCATACTAAGACTTTGACTGACCACGTCATACTAGAACTTGATTGACGTCAGGGGTGATCGGATTAGATTATGCACGAATGGCCTTCTGCTTGAACTATGGTCTAGAGACCTCACTTCAATCATGAGAGGCCAGTTCGTAGGATTTAACAAACTTTATTTAGCAATCGGCATGCATGGCAAATGCTTTGGCGCATGACTCCATTAGCCAGTGGCGCTGCTCTTGAGGCAAGAGGAGGGCATCTGCTTAGGCTAGGAGATCCCCCAAAAGGAAGATCTGATTCCCGGAGGTTAATTGAGATCTGCGGGCACCGGTAGTTGATTGTACTTTTCTGGCCTTCGACCTTTTAACGACTTATGGCTACTTGCGGCTGGCGCTTCCCAACTCGGTCGGGCCTTCGATCTTGACCCCCCTACTTGCGTTGCGGCTGGCGCTTCCCAGCTCGGTCGGGCCTTGCGCGCCGCACGACTTGGCCTTCTGACTGACCCTGACTCTCTCTCTCGACTCTCTCTCTCCCCCAAAAATGATCCGGGAGATTTACTGCGCCTACTGGGCGCTGTGCTTTTCGGGGAGCCACCACCAACGAGACATTTTGGCACGGAGCCCGGGACACTGTTTGTTGCCATGCTCGCCGATTGAGGAAGGAGGGTTCTTTGGGCCGCGGTATGGCCGCCTGCTCCGGGCGGGTGTAGCTGGAGAGCTGATGAAGACCAGCTGGAGCGTCCTCTTGAGGTGCTGGATGACTTAGGGGTTGGTGACTTAGTGACTTAGGGGTTCCCAACTTGGCCTGGGTGACTTAGAGGTTTCCCGACTGGGCGCTGGACTTGGATGACTTAGGGGTTGGTGACCCGACTTGGCCTGGGTGACTTAGTGGCTTCCCAACTTGGCGCTGGGGCCAGTCTGAGGCCTGAGCCTGATGTAGCGAGCCATGGGGAGTAGATTGTTTCCGGGAGTTAGGATGACTTAGGGGTTGGTGACTTAGTGACTTAGGGGTAGGTGACTTAGTGACTTAGGGGATGGCTTAGGGGTTGGTGACTTAGTGGCTTAGGGGATGACTTAGGGGTTGGTGACTTAGTGGCTTAGGGGGTGATTTAGGGGTTGGTGACTTAGTGGCTTGGGGGATGGCTTAGGGGTTGGTGACTTGGTGGCTTAGGGGCTGGTGACTTAGTGGCTTAGGGGGTGACTTAGGGGTTGGTGACTTAGTGGCTTGGGGGATGACTTAGGGGTTGGTGACTTGGTGGCTTAGGGGTTGGTGACTTAGTGGCTTAGGGGGTGACTTAGGGGTTGGTGACTTAGTGGCTTGGGGGATGAACTTAGGGGTTGGTGACTTGGTGGCTTAGGGGATGGCTTAGTGGCTTAGGGGGGTTGGTGACTTAGTGGCTTAGGGGGTGACTTAGGGGTTGGTGACTTAGTGGCTTGGGGGATGAACTTAGGGGTTGGTGACTTGGTGGCTTAGGGGATGGCTTAGGGGTTGGTGACTTAGTGGCTTAGGGGGGTTGGTGACTTAGTGGCTTAGGGGATGGCTTAGGGGTTGGTGACTTAGTGGCTTAGGGGTGACTTAGGGGTTGGTGACTTAGTGGCTTAGGGGATGGCTTAGGGGTTGGTGACTTGGTGGCTTAGGGGATGGCTTAGGGGTTGGTGACTTAGTGGCTTAGGGGATGGCTTAGGGGTTGGTGACTTAGTGGCTTAGGGGATGACTTAGGGGTTGGTGACTTAGTGGCTTAGGGGATGACTTAGGGGTTGGTGACTTAGTGGCTTAGGGGTTGGTGACTTAGTGGCTTGGGGGATGACTTAGGGGTTGGTGACTTGGTGGCTTAGGGGTTGGTGACTTAGTGGCTTAGTGGATGACTTAGGGGTTGGTGACTTGGTGGCTTAGGGGTTGGTGACTTAGTGGCTTAGTGGATGACTTAGGGGTTGGTGACTTGGTGGCTTAGGGGTTGGTGACTTAGTGGCTTAGGGGTTCCCAGCTTGGCCTCGGTGACTTAGTGACTTCCCGACTTGGCGCTGGACTTGGATGACTTAGGGTTGGTGACTTAGTGGCTTAGGGGATGACTTAGGGGTTGGTGACTTAGTGGCTTAGGGGATGACTTAGGGGTTGGTGACTTGGTGGCTTAGGGGATGACTTAGGGGTTGGTGACTTAGTGGCTTAGGGGATGACTTAGGGGTTGGTGACTTAGTGGCTTAGGGGTTCCCGGCTTGGCCCTTTTTTGTGTTATTACTATTGTTATTAGTGGGCGTTTAAAGATGGGATGATCGGATCGCAGACCGGGTAGATTGTCGATCAACTCGCTTTATTTAATCAAACACGAGCGACACCTACCGTACATGTGGTGTTTTCAAAGCAATGTAAATCAATATTTCTTGTTTGGTGGGGGCGGGTCCTTTGCGGGCAGCGGGAGCGGGGGTGGGCGCAGGAGTATGCTAACTAAATTGATGTCTCTGCCCTTCAAAATCTGGGATCTCAACCTGGGAGACACATCGGCACAGGGAGAAACAAAAGGCATACCAAATGAGATGGCGGGCGTGGCGGACGCCAGGGTGTTCATCTGGGCGGGTTGGGCGGTGGTGAGGAGCACGTCGGCTTGCTGCGTGGGCGGGGGCGGGATCGGCTGCTGCACTGGCTGGGCTGTGGCGAACGTGGGGGGAAAGGGGGGGGGGGGGGTTTCCAGGGCCCTCAGACGAGCATCCACTGATCTGCTAGCATCTAGCAGGGACAGCAGAATGGCTCTTGACGACCCCTGTCGGCTCGGCGGAGCTGCGAATGGTGCCGTTTCCGCTTCCGGGGCGGCGGCCTGGAGGTCAGTGCGGCCAGGAAGGACATGGCGTCTCGCGGTGGCCCCACGGCCTGTATTTCCCTGGCGTCTCCCCGCTCTCGGAGCGGCTGCCTCTGCTGATCTTCGTCCGCGGCCTCTCGCACGTCCACGCCGAGCGGCCTCCCCCTCTGGCACGCTCGCACGCGTTCTTGGGCGACCGGGCGCACGCGGCACTTCGTCATCTGCTTTCCTTCCAAGGGCCGTCGCAGTGGCGCGCCCCGTGCCACGGGAACGCGCGCCGGGCCTTTTCATCGTGGCTGCGTTGGCGGCCTGTGGTCCGGCCGCTTCGCCAACGTCTTCATCAGACATCTCGGAAAGCAAGAACGCACCGTGGCCGATCTGGAACGGGGTCTCGTTGGCTGAGCTGCTGTCGCTGTTCATGGACTGCTCTGGCTCGGAGCTCGACATGCCGGGAATGGAGTGGGAAGCGTTGAGGAATATGCGGGGAATATCTGCGTTGGATTTCCACGGGTAGAGAAGGCTTGAGGGTGCTGATTCGGTCTCCGGATATGGTGCAAAACAACGCTCCGGAGGAGGGCTCAAGGGAGATGGACTGCTGTGAAGCTGCTGCTGTTATGATCGGCCAGAGAGAGAGAGGTGACGTAGAACCCTTGCTATATATATGAGAATTAACTGACGTCATATCTGATGTCATTACGGACGTCATACTAAGACTTTGACTGACCACGTCATACTAGAACTTGATTGACGTCAGGGGTGATCGGATTAGATTATGCACGAATGGCCTTCTGCTTGAACTATGGTCTAGAGACCTCACTAGTACTTTTGTGAACTTTGTGTTGACAAACTCCAAGCAGAAAAGAATCCTCGGCTCTTGTAAAATGAGCCAGAATCCTCAAAAAAACGGCTTGGCAAAAGCTACCTACAGCAAAAAAAAAACGGCTGGCAGTCAATGTGTTAAAATACTTTTTATAATTTATGTCTGATATGGTTTAGTCCACAAAACAAGTACAATTAGGCAACAATTTCAATCCTTAGAAAAAGACATCTACTTGGTCTTGTATGAAGCCCTACACACTACCATGTCAAATGCTTCTACCCTATGTTATGTGATTATTGTGTAATTTATATGAAGCAATGGTGTACCTTGCCCATGACAAATTTTCCCCCGGGGAAAAATAAAGTATAACTAACTAACACTCGATTTGGGGGCGGAACATGCCAGGATTGGCCAACACCAAACCCAGTCCCCAGAATTGTCAAAGCAAATAATTGAGACGCTATATGGCCCGCCTCTCAACTCTGTCATGTCAGACAAGATTTGTTTTCAGTCTGATACGTCTCAGAGCCTCGCGCCACATGGGTTCAGCTTGTCTTTAAAGCAAGATTGATACTATACAGTTACTGTTCGTCTGTTATTTCATGTAATATTAATTTAATAACCACTTGTTCACCTACAGAAATTGTTTGCAATATACACACCTTCCACTGCTTCAGAGACAGCTCACCATGGAACAGTGGATGTGGAACACCCATGACATTCGCAGACAACACAATGTTGCAGGCCCATTTGGAAAGCCAGACTTGATGTTTACTTCACCACCAGCTGGTATGCCTAAATTTGCACACTCTGCTACTTATTCTCATACATTGTGATTTCGGGGGAAGGGGTGGGGGGGGGGGGGGGGGGGGGGTTGGGGTTGGGGTTTTCAAATTGAACTATTTATTGATGGATTAATACTTCATTTGGGAATTCGTTTTTGAATTACTCTTTTTAATTGTACTGTTAGATAATAATTAAGAAAATACATTAAAAATCACTGTTCCGGGCCTCCATACTGAATTGAGTTTCAAACATCAATGTAACAAACATTGAAAGACACTATCAGATGAAGTGTTTAGAAACGTATTAATTACTGAGGCATGTTTTTCTCTACAGGCTTTGTTGATATGCTCAGCCCAATAGATGCCGATCTCCTCCGGTATGCCGAACAATTAGCATGTGAGGTCGAGGAACCATCTTTGGTGGCAAATGTGGAATTTAGGCATGCAGCAGAGGCCATTCTTCAGAATGCTGAATTGTCATCGTCAGTGGATGAGTGTCTGGAAGAAAGGGATATTGCAAGACCATCTACATTTGCAGAGGCCAATGATATATACATTCAGCTGGCTGACATAGGGCGCTAGCAGGCCAAGCACCAAGGTGTATAGGCTCATTTCCAACGCCAGTATCGGTCCGGGTCTACTCGCTTCCCTCCCCCCACCCCCACTGGGCAGTAAACATGACGATCTGGGTTTAATCTATACTTTTGACAACTGATTGGTCAGAGAGATTCGGGTTGAAAGGACATCACACACATCTTTGCTGCACAGACTTCTAAATGAATGGACTGCACTTTCAAGTAAATATGTCACTCTGCCTCTCTCTGATGGTCCTGATAACAGCCAGCCACTCCGCCTCTCTCATGGTCCTGATAACAGCCAGCTACTCTGCCCCTCTCTCATGGTCCTGATAACAGCCAGCCACTCCTCCTCTCTCATGATCCTGATAACAGCCAGCCACTCCGCCTCTCTCATGATCCTGATAACAGCCAGCTACTCTGCCCCTCTCTCATGGTCCTGATAACAGCCAGCCACTCCGCCTCTCTCATGGTCCTGATCACAGCCAGCTACTCTGCCTCTCTCATGGTCCTGATAACAGCCAGCCACTCTGCCTCTCTCATGGTCCTGATCACAGCCAGCTACTCTGCCTCTCTCATGGTCCTGATAACAGCCAGCTACTCTGCCTCTCTGATGGTCCTGATAACAGCCAGCCACTCTGCATCTTTTAACGTTTTGAAATTACATAAAGCCTTCACGTGATGAAAATGAGTATCAAGTGTTTTGAGATTTTGACTTATTTGGTTACTTTAATCTCTGTAGTACATCTTGGCAAATAAATTTCATGAAACACAGGGGAAAGTATTTATTTTTATGGTCTTGTTGGAATGTCACTGTACAAAATACGTTGTGGAATGTTATGCCATTTGTTCTCACATTTTACTTTTAGACGCATAACGGATTAAAATACTCTATACTACCTCAGTCATTCGAAAAGTTATATATAGGGGAGAGTTGATATGCATATTGGACAAAGTCAAATTCCACTGTGTTATGATTACTCACTGTATTAAAATTAACCTTTAATCTGGACACTTGGGCCTTGAACTGTAGCCTAGCCTATTCATAGCATTCCATGATGCCACATGCATTTCCTACCAATATGGTGCTTCACAATACACAGCTCATTGGCTGCTTTTGTCATTTGAGTGTAATCACCTGCCAATGGATTATAATCACCTGTTATTGACCTACAAAGGTCAATAAACTGTCCATAAACTGTTATACTGAATTTTGGTGAATTATCTGTCTTAACCTCTGACAAAAACAAGAATTGAAAATAAAAATGGAAAAGATACATTGTCTTTTTAAATAAATAAATTGTAATAGGAGAGCACTTAAACTACTGCACCATCAAACTGTTTACTTATTTGGATAGAAAATAATGTTTTGATGGAACTGGGGGTTTTAACTGTTTCTTCCTAAGTGCAGCTGACGTCATCACTCATACACATGACTTGTGTATCTAAATTTTGCAAATGACTTCATAAGACCAAAACCTTCCATTTTGCTTAATGTGCATCACCTCTACTTGCTATTCTTTGGATGTCTACCAAGAGGCCATAACCAAGGCTATTGGAGAAGTCAAATGTTTTCTGCACACACCCTACATTGTTTGGATATCTTATGCCTGATGGAACAACAGTTTACCATTAAATAATTAAATAAGCTTTCCCATTCAATAAAGAAGTATCCTAGGAATCTACCTTAAAGCCATTTAACTTTTTATGTTTAATTTACATGTGTCCAAATTTAGCCTTCCGGTCTTTGTGTTGAAAGAATTTCAAGAAATATAAATATATCTATAGTCTATTGTCAATTAAACTAGATGTTCATCTTAGTGTTACTATGTTAATTATATTGGGTCTCATAGATTACTACTTTAATCTGTTGTAAATATAAAAAAACGCGTGCTTTTATTTTGAAAGGCAAAAGTATTCAACCGGAAGTGAAGTTGTAAACAATTGTTGCTTACTTCACAGGCATTCTTTCCCCATTACACACAGAAGAACAACCAAAAACAATGAATGACAGCGTTTTCATGTGATGACTGACAGCTAGTTTGAGTGATGCTTGACAACTAGTCTGCAGGACGATCGACAACGTTTTTGTGTGAGGCGTGAGGCGTGATGACTGACGGCTAGTTTGAGTGATGCTTGACAACTAGTCTGCAGGACGATTGACAACGTTTTTGTGTGAGGCGTGATGCCTGACAGCTAGTTTGAGTGATGTCTGACAACTAGTCTGCAGGACGATCGACAACGTTTTTGTGTGATGCGTGATGCCTGACAACTAGTCTGCAGGATGATCGACAACGTTTTTGTGTGAGACGTGAGGAGTGATGCCTGACAGCTAGTTTGAGTGATGTCTGACAACTAGTCTGCAGGACGATCGACAACGTTTTTGTGTGAGGCGTGATGCCTGACAGCTAGTTTGAGTGATGTCTGACAACTAGTCTGCAGGAGGATTGACAACGTTTTTGTGTGAGGCGTGATGCCTGACAGCTAGTTTGAGTGATGTCTGACAGCTAGTCTGCAGGAGGATTGACAACGTTTTTGTGTGAGACGTGAGGAGTGATGCCTGACAGCTAGTTTGAGTGATGTCTGACAGCTAGTCTGCAGGAGGATCAACAACGTTTTTAGTGAGGCAGGAGGAATGACAGCGTTTTCGTGTGAGGACTGAAGGTGTTTCAGAGCACACTCGACGGTTTACTAGAGGAGACATGACAACTGACAACGCTTTAGACTGAGGAACGATAGCCTATACTCTGACTGATGAGGATGCCCTAAAATGGTTGCCGTACTCCTGTCCTGTGCGCAGGTAAGTTTAGCAGCCGGGGTGTAAACTCTCACGGGACTTGAATGGGCAGAACGGGATTTGGATTCACAGACCCCGGATGAGGAGACCCGAAGAGCCCTTAGGGGGACATACAGTCTCAGGTGTATTTATGGATCTTATAATGTGGATATGGACCGCGGCGAGACAGAAACGGTGTGATTTACAGAGCGCATGCAGCATGCCCCGTAGGCTCCCGTTCTAGCCTGTTTGAGGAGTGTACTCAGTGCGACAGATCTTCTGTGGGGATCTGAATGAAACAAAAGGTATTTGGGGGAAGAAAACATCATATTTTGGTAACACTTCATAATACTGTAACACAAAAAATGGGTAGTTACTGAGGAACGAGTAAGGAACGAACCATTAGTTCATGAATAGTTAATGATTAGTTAATGAGTAGTTGATAGGTAGTTCCTTATTGGTAGTTACTTAAGAACTGATCATTAGTTACCATGTTAACGAACCAGTAAGTAATGATTACTTCCCTAAAAAAAGCTTTTTTTCATTTGTTTTCATTCACTAGTTCATTAATAGTTAATCGGTAGTTCCTTAAAGATCCTTAATGGTAGTTACTTAATAACTGACCATTAGTTCCCATGGTAGTTACTTAAGAACTGACCATTAGTTACCATGTTAATGAACCAGTAAGTAATGATTACTTCCTTATTTTTTTTTTATATTTCACTAGTTGTTAAGTAATGGTAAAGTAAGCAGGAAGTAATGGTGTATTCCTTAGTAACTACTCAGTAAGATGTACTGCTTTACTTGAGGGGGCACAAACATGTTAAGTAATGGTAAAGTAAGCAGGAAGTAATGGTGCATTCCTTACTAACAACTCGGTAAGATGTACTGCTTTACTTGAGGGGGCACAAACATGGGAACTAATGGTAAAGTAAGCAGGAAGTAATGGTGTATCCCTTAGTAACAACTCAGGAAGATGTATTGCTTTACTTGAGGGGTCACACACATGTTAAGTAATGGTAAAGTAGGCATGTTTGTGCCCCCTCAAGTAAAGCAGTACATCTTACTGAGTAGTTACTAAGGAATACACCATTACTTCCTGCTTACTTTACCATTACTTAACAACTAGTGAAATATTTAAAAAAAAATTAAGGAAGTAATCATTACTTACTGGTTCATTAGCATGGTAACTAATGGTCAGTTCTTAAGTAACTACCATGGGAACTAATGGTCAGTTATTAAGTAACTACCATTAAGGATCTTTAAGGAACTACCGATTAACTATTAATGAACTAGTGAATGAAAACAAATGAAAAAAAGCTTTTTTTAGGGAAGTAATCATTACTTACTGGTTCGTTAACATGGTAACTAATGATCAGTTCTTAAGTAACTACCATTAAGGAACTACCTATCAACTACTCATTAACTAATGGTTCGTTCCTTACTCGTTCCTCAGTAACTACCCATTTTTTGTGTTACAGTATTATGAAGTGTTACCCATATTTTAAGCTGGAAATGAGGACCGTGGTGTAAAAAACCGAAATTCTCCTTTAACACATTCACTGCCAGCCGTTTTTTTTTTTTTACTGTAGGTAGCTTCTGCCAGAGTTTTTTTTTGAGGATTCTGGCTCATCTTTCAAGAGCCGAGGATTCTTTTCTGCTAAGATTTTGTGAACACAAAATATCTCAAAAGAACTAATAGAATGTGTGCTTTCTCTGTCTAAAAGAGTTAGTTTGTAGAGTTAGTAGTTATGTAGATATTAGCCGTTGAGTACAGCATGGTTTCAGCGTCTGAGACTGAAAGCTGAGATAATCGCAGTTTTGTGAAATTCAATCAAACAGGCAGAACAGCCACTTTAACCATTTATTTTTGGCATCAGTGAGACATCAGACATCTAAACAATATAGTTCTGAACCCCCTCTCCTTCAAACTCCTCCCTCCGTGGGCGTGTCTCTGGTGGCTTTCAGCAGCGTTTGTCACAAGCGAGTTTTCTGCTGCTGCTGCTGCTGCTGCTGCTGCGAGTTTGAGCAGCCTCCCTCCCTGGCGGCCCCCTCGTCGGCGAGTCTGGATGGGGCTGCTCGTTTCTTGGGTTTTCGGTTGAGAGCTTTGATGAAGCTTTGTGCGATTCTAGGCTTTATGCTGCGTGTTTCAAAGTGTGTTTTGCACCCAGTCTATTTTTGGAACCCCCCACCGTTGTGCGCCCGTGTGCACCAGCGCGAAAGCGTTTTCGCCTACAGTATGAGAATGAGGCTCGTTCGTTTTCGGTTGTGAGCTCAGCTGGAATGAAGCTGCTTGCGATTCCTTTCTGCTGGTGTTTCAAAGGTGTTTCAAAGTGTGTTGCACCCATAATCTATTATGCAAATTTGCAATCCCCCACCGCCAGCTCCCAAGCGCGAAAGCGAAAGCGTTTTCGCCAATCCATTTTCATGAGAATGGCTTCCTCACACTGCTTTTTGCTTGGCTTCCTCTAGTCTGGAGAGCACTGTCGCCACTTAGTGGGTCGGTGGAATGGGTTGTACACGTTCGGTGGCTCCAATATTTATATAAGAGATGTAAAAGGGTTAGATCAACGTCCCACCGTCAAATTTTTTTTTTTTTTTTGACGTATCAACTCGTCATTGGCAGTCAACCGTTGGATTTTTTTTGACGTATCAACACGTCAATGGCAGTGAACGTGTTAAGTGTTGCAACTGAGTTAGCTTGAGAAACAAACGTCCATGGAGAAGAATACAGCAACAATGTCCGATTTTAAGATCAATTTCAATATATTTGGACAGTACAAAGATTTTGAAGCATGGGATGCAGCAGAGGAAAAAGAAATTGAGAAGAAAAAGACAAACGGAAAACGGGATAAGGAACTGACACCCACGGAGCTCAAAGTGATAGAGGAAGAGAAGGATGAAATTAACACAAAAAGTCAACTGGGCAGTCAATATCCTGACAGACTTTCTCCACCAAAAACAAGCTGGCAGTGTGGCAAGTTTAACACCTTGGGTGCCATGGACGCCGTACGGCGTCTTTTTATTAATCTCGCTTGGGTGCCAAAGACGCCATATGGCGTCTTTTTTTCGAAATTGCTTTTATTCAATTTTTAGATAGTTTAGGACCTTGGGCAAGTATTCAACATGAATCCCTACAAGAATCGGATGCGTAAATCGGCGCAATCTTGACGCGATGCAGTGCTGCCCCCCCCCCTTCCTGCGTCAGGGCGCTGCCTTTCTCTTCTTGAGAGCGCGACAATCGCCATTCCTTCCTTGTCTTCCCTTCCTCTCGGTCCGTTTATTTCCTCTTGAGCATATCCATAGCATAGCGAGTATTTAGCGAGTATTTAGCATAGTCATTAGCGATAGATTATATTTAGATCAGTTTGTGAGATTGTGTGGTGAGTAGATTTGAGTGTTTGGCGTGTTTGGTGAGTGGTTTGTGTGTCTGAGACACACAAACCACACACAGTGTGTGTGTGTGTGTGTGTGTGTGTGTGTGTGTGTGTGTGTGTGGGAGATCGCGTGTGTTAGTTAGCGTTAGCAGTAGATTAGCTCTTAGTTAGTAGTGTGTTTGTGAAAAAAAAATAAAAAAATAAAATAAGTGTCGGTGTTGGTGTTGGTGTCGGTGTGTCTGTCTGTCTGTCTGTGTGTGTGTGTGTGTGTGTGTGTAGTTGTCTCTGTCTGTGTGTCTGTGTTAGCTAGTTTATAGCCAGGTGTAGCTATAGATTAGCAGCATGCCCAGGCGCAGACGGCCTAGGCCCGGAGCTGGCCAGCTTACGCTGGAGCAGGCCCTCTGCCGTGCCGTGAGGAAGAGAGATCTTCCGGAGACGGACTCGGAGGACCCCTCGTCCGATCCTTCATCGGATCCTGCGGAATCCAACACGAGGGATGGTGACTGGCATCCACCACCTCGTCATGCCCACCTGGATTCCAGCGAAGGTGAGATGAATCGATTTTCAAAAAATCATCTGATATTGAAAACACATATCATGTATCTTATTTTTATAAACTCTCACTTTGACTACAGACTCTGACGAGTTTGATGAGGAGGAGGAGGAGGAGGAGACTGATCTGGCGCCTCAGAGAGGCTCAGAGGAGGGGGATGTGGCGATGGCGTCTTCTTCAAGAGGTGAGAACCTATACTTTGCAGGAAATTCATGTCACGTATACTGCCCTGCAAAGCTAAAAGGGGGTAACTCAATTTTTGTCAAAAATGAGTTTTTATCATTTTTGGAACATTGAAGATCTGCTTTATCATGTTGAAAAATATCTTGAGTCAATTGTGTTGCTTTTTGGAGAAAATAGGGGGTCATATTTACAGTAACTTCCAAAAGCCCTAGGAAAGCCAAGCAAGACTGAGGTAACATCAGTTACGGTTGTTTGGTTTGGTTTGACTGCACTCTGAATGCTCTGCCCTGCAACGCAAAAAGGGGGTAACTCACCAGAATGCTCAGGTTGAGTTGAGGTATGAGTTACATTACTGGTCAGGCCTAATGTCATGATTGTGACATCGGACCAATACCACCCCCACCCACACAGACACCCACATTAAAGGTCCTTGCACACAGAGTCCGTTTTTTCGTCCGAAATTGACGCACGAAAAAAATAAAAATACGACCTCATTTGTGTCAATCATCATTGACACACCGAGTCCGACAATTACGTCCGTCATTTAAGTTTTCGGACGAGGTTCGATTTTTTTGCGTTTTTCCGCATCCATGAAAAGCGTTTTGAGAGTTGTTTGACCACCCAGAGCCGCCGTAGCTATTCACAATGAAAAATGGCGTCTGAGAAGCTAATTCACTTCGTCTCCCAGCACAAAGCACTTTATGATAAAGGAAGTAAGGAGTACAGAGATGCGGATTTAAAAGACAGAATGTGGCGGGTGATTGCAGACCAGCTTGGAATGCGGGACGGTAGGTATTGATTGCAAAACAATTGATGTATGGAAGATTAGACAGACGTGCTTGTACGCTAGGCAGCTAAGCTAATAATTTGCATTGTTTTGTATAGTTGAGAGAGTGAAACAAATGTGGCGTAACCTGCGAGACACCTATGTCCGCCGCAAGAGAGAGGAACGGGGGACAAGTGGACAGGCGGCTACAAAGACAAAGAAGTGGAAATACATGGAAGTCATGTCCTTTGTGGCGTCTTCCACCACCAAGAGAAGGTAACCTAATTGCACAACAACAATGATGAATAGTTTAGCAGAGTGCAATCTCTGCTACCCGCCCGCACAGTATAATTATTTAAAACAGATACCATGTTACTTTCATTCAACAGGACAGATAGCAATATTCGGGAGGAGGATGACGACGACGAGGAGGAGGAGGAGGAGGATGAAGATGAGACCGTGGACGGCACACAGACAGAGAGGGAGGACAGTTCAGCCGCATCAGCTAGCCGAGGTGCAAAAAAAAAGAAGCGGACAGAGAGGGAAGACAGCCTGGAGAGATACATGCAGTGGAAGGAAGCAAGAGACGAAACAAGAGAGAGGGAGCGAGAGATGGATCGGCAGCAGCGTGAGGCTTCGCAGGACCTGCAGACAGACGAGGTTGCCACCTTCCTCTACAGCTTGGCCCCCAGCATGAGGAAGCTTCCCCCAGAGAAACTATCTTATGTGAAAATGAAGATGCAGGAATTAGTACATGGTGCTGTCTTTGGGGGAGTCACCCCCTTGCCCTTCTATCACCAGTTGGATTCAACCTACTAGGGTCAGCTATTTGGTGACATACTAAAAACAAAAAAAGTAACACATTCTGTTACTATTTGTTATGTTATATAAAAAAAATGTTAATATTTGTTAATATATTTTATTTTTCTACAACGATTTAAATGTTGGATCGCTTAATTTCATTAAGTTATTAATACAAATGTTCTATGTGTATTGTCCGTTCAACAATTTATTATGATGCATGAATTTATTGTAGCACTTTTTTACACCTGTAGCACTTTTTTTACACTGTATTCTTCAGGTTCTGCTCTTCTGACCAGTGTTTTGTATTTATGAATGCAGAATAAACAGGGAACGTTCATTGGTCTTTTGTTCTTTTATTTCATGTAAACATTCATTATTTATAATGTATTTAATTACAGTAGACTAGCCTATACGTGGCAGAACGATCTTTATAGGCTACAGCTATTTAGTCAATGTCACATTTTAACTATTTGTCAGCAAAAACATGCTGTAAAAATAGGCCAGATCATTTTAACAAAGCCACAAGAACATTTTAATTAGGCTATCATTTTTTTCTATAGTCCACGGCGCACACGCTCGTACTGCCATGGTACTTCGCCAGCAGGTGAGACAAAATATTCCTTGAATGTGTCTCGAATCTGCAGAGCCTCTGCAGATGCCCGGTTGCCCCTTGGCCTCTGGATCTCCTGTAGGCATGCAGCATTGCCCTCTTCAGCATCATTAAAGCTGTCATCCTGGGCATGGCCAGCTTCCTCTACGTCGTAGCGCAGGTAGTTGCATAATATGCAGGTTGCTTTTACGATGCTGTCTGCCAGATCGGGGTTCACCTCCATT
Organism: Poromitra crassiceps; assembly: GCF_964638095.1. NCBI lineage: Eukaryota > Metazoa > Chordata > Actinopteri > Beryciformes > Melamphaidae > Poromitra > Poromitra crassiceps. The sequence goes on from NC_139642.1 coordinate 601,937, forward strand.
GGCCTTTTGAAGACCCTGAAACGCTGGGTGAGGATCCCGAATGCATTTTCAGAAATGCGTCGCGCTCTTGACAGGCGGAGGTTGAAGATCCGCTTCTCCTCATCAAGACCTCTTCCAGGGTAGGGTCGGAGGAGGTATGGCTTCATCGGAAAAGCCTCATCTGCCACGATGACGTGGTTGATCCTCCCTCGTTCAGGTGCAGATGGAAGCTCCACTGGGGGTGGAATGTTCAAAGTTCCACGCTGGAGGGCTCGTCCCAGAGCAGAATCGGCAAATATGCCCCCGTCGCTATTCCCACCATAGCTCCCCACATCTATGGCAAGGAAACGGTAATCCGCATCCACCAATGCAAGGAGGACAGTGGAAAAGGTGCCCTTGTAGTTCCAGAACAGGGAACCTGTATTTGCAGGGGCCTCGATCCGGATGTGCTTCCCATCAAGAGCTCCTAGGCAATTGGGGAAGTTCCAGCGTTCCCCGAACCTCTTGGCTGTGTGCTTCCAGACCTCCTCTGTTGGAGCTGGCATGTACTTCTGCTGGAGCTGCAGCCAGATTTGGTCACAGGTCTCCCTCACAATCTTCCCCACAGTGGTAATGCCCATCCTGTAACTGCTGGCGATGGTGGTGAATGAATCCCCAGTGCTGAGATATCTAAAATCATACAGAGAATGATGAATAAACTTGTATAATAATATAATAAAAATGAAATTATACTAATACTTATTATATATATATATATATATATATATATATATATATATATATATATATATATATAGGCCTATAATTATTGTTGTAATTATAATATATTAATTGTAATTAATTAATTTATAAATAATAATGATAAACAATCATAATTATAATTAATTAATTAAATTGTATTTAATTTCTAAATAATGATTATATATATATATATATATATATATATATATATATATATATATATTAATTATATATAATTAATCATTATATAATATACAGCTCTGGAAGAAATTAAGAGACCACTGCAGAATTATCAGTTTATCTGGTTTTACTAGGTATGTGTTTGAGTATAATGAACAATTTTGTTTTATTCTAGTAACTACTGCGAACATAACATGTTCATATTCATTTTTAAACAACACAATACTAATGTTTTAACTTAGGAGGACCTCACACATCAATATTTGGTGGATAACCCAGATTTTTAATCACAGCTTTCATGCGTTTTGGCAGGCCCAGACCAAATTAATTAATTGATTAACGAACAGTGAGGCCTGCCTCGCTTCCTTTGCACTGTGCTCCAAGCACAGACGCAGTGCATAGATAATTATTTTTGAAATAAACACCAACAAAAATTTATGAAAATTTTGTTTGCTAAAAATATGTTAGGTCTTTCAAAAATGATTAAATCGATATTTTTTCAATAGCTACATTTTGACTGGGCCGGTAAATATTATATAAGGCCGGAATTTTGGAACGATACAGGCTGCATGGCTGTATAGGTCGGCCAGAAAATATCCTAGTGGAATCCCTGCTGTCCGCGGTGCTGAAATTGAGCAGAGACACATCACTTTGGTTGAAACAGTCTGCTTTTCGTGGTGAATTGAACTTTCGGCCCTATAGGCTATTTTTTTCTCTCCATTCTAGCAATCAACAGAATGGACTAATCGTTCTATGATTTTGCATAGACCTATTGTGTGTCTGTGTGTGTGTGTGTGGGGGGGGGGGGGTAGGTGTGTGTGTGTGTGTGTGTGTGTGTGTGTGTGTGTGTGTGTGTGTGTGTGTGTGTGTGAGAGAGAGAGAGAGAGAGGGAGAGAGCTTACCTCAGACACACTGCCAGCCGCTGTTCTGGATCAATAGGATCGCGGTAGTTGGTGGTATATTTTTTAATGTGTGGTTCCAGTATTGCTAACAGCACATCAAACTGGTCCACTGACATCCTGAAATAGACCTTGAAACGGTCGGGGAAATCCCGCAGCTCCCTAATCAGCAGGTTAAATTCTCCATACTCAACACGCCTGGTGAGGATTGGATGGACCCAATACCTTCTTTTTCTTTTTCTGTTTCTTTCAAGAAGAGCGACGACCACAAAATCATCATCGCTGCTTGATGACTCCATTTTGAACTGTAGCTACTGCGAATTTTCGCAACGAATATTGGATAATTCGCATCGGACTCAGTGTGCAAGGTATCTGTGCGTGACTTTTTTTTTCGGATGACGTATTCAAAAACGGAGCGAACAATTCGGACTCCGTGTGCAAGGTATCTGTGCGTGACGTTTTTTTCCGGATGACGGATTAAAAAAACGCAGCGAACAATTCGGACTCTGTGTGCAAGGACCTTAACTCCCAAGGTTGCCAGCTCATATGGCATTAACCCCCTAACCCTTATACATTAACCCGCGAGGCACCTCATATGACATTAACCCCAGAGGCACCAGCTCATACCACATTTACCCCCGAGGCTCCAGCTCGTACAACATTAACCCCAGAGACGCCAACTCATATGACAACCCCCGAGGTGCCAGCTCATACGACATTAACCCCCGAGGCGCCAGCTCATACCACATTTACCCCCGAGGCTCCAGCTCGTACAACATTAACCCCAGAGACGCCAACTCATATGACATTAACCCCCGAGGTGCCAGCTCATACGACATTAACCCCCGAGGCGCCAGCTCATACCACATTAACCCCGATGCGCCAGCTCATACAAATGTAACCCCGTGGTGCCAGCTCTTACATTAACTCCTGAGGCGCCAGCTCATACAACATTAACCCCCGAGGCGTCGCTCATATGACATTAACCCCCGAGGCACCAGCTCATACAACATTAACCCCCGAGGCACCAGCTCATACAACATTAACCCCCGAGGCGTCGCTCATATGAAATTAACCCCAGATGTGCCAGCTCATATGACATTAACCCCTGAGGTACCAGCTCATACAACATTAACCCCCGAGGTGCCGCTCATAGAAAATTAACCCCATAGGTGCCAGCTCATACAACATTAACCCCCGAGGCGCCAGCTCATATGACATTAACCCCTGAGGTACCAGCTCATACAACATTAACCCCCGAGGTGCCGCTCATATGAAATTAACCCCAGATGTGCCAGCTCATACGACATCAACCCCCGAGGAGCCAGCTCATACGACATTAACCCCCGAGGCACCAACACACAGACACACAACGGGCCAACAAGAGTCCCACCAAACTAGGCTTGAAGGATGTGTAGCGGCCTGATAATCTAGTTATATTATATTTATACGTATATTATATTAAGCGTAATTGTGCCATGAACATGAGACTTCATGTCTATGTTATCATTATTATCATATATACTGGTTTTATATAGTGATAAGCAACCAAGTGAAGGATCAAATTGAAGTTACTGTCTTTTTGTTTGGCATCACCCCTTATTATTTTGCAGACAATGCAAAGCCAGAGTAAGGTAACTTCCAAATAAGGGTCAAAGGTCAAGTTTGAGCTAAAAAAAATGATGTAGATAAATAACTACATTAAATAAACAAATAATTAACACATTTCCAGTTTTCTTCCTACAATACATTTGGCTGGACAACAACAAAACTTTAAAGTCATTTTTCTCAGTTCTACACTCTGGCGAGTTACCCCCTTTTAGCTTTGCAGGGCAGTATACAGCCAGCTACATCTATAATACTAATAATAATAATTGATTGGATTTATATAGCGCCTTTCTAGACACACAAAGCGCTTCACATATCAGGGGAGGGAGGGGGAGGGAACTCAACTCATCCACCATGTATTTGTCAGGACAAAAGGAAACCATGAGAACATGAGAACAATCTAAACATGTGACTTACAGTACAGTATCTATATAGGAACAGGCATCACTGGCCAGCAAGTAAACAAACCATTGGAGGTAATAATGTAAAAAATAAAAAAAATAAACGCACACACTTATTCATCAATTTATTTTTGTCAACACAAAGCTTGGTAAGAATAACAATCCTGAATTAGCCTACTAATACCATGTAAAATATAAAATTTCAGAGTTGCAGCACAGCTCTGAGGAGGGGACTGACGATGAAGAGGCAGGTGCTCCCGCCAGCTTTCGTCGTGCCCGCTTGCAGTCCAGTGACGAAGGTGAGATATAAGCCATTTTAGAATTACAATTATTCATCTGATATTGAAAACATAAACTTTTTTCCCTCAAGAATGTATCATATTTTATAAACTCACTTTGACTACAGGGGAGGAGGAGGAGGAGGAGGAGGAGGTGGTGGAGGAGGAGGAGGAGGAGGAGGTGGGGACTGAGCGCGTGCGGGCATCTGCAGTTGGGAAGAGAGGGTCTTCAAGAGGTGAGAATCTATAGATACTTTACAGGAAATTCATGTCACGTATGCAGCCAGCTCATCTATAATAATAATAATAATAATATCAATTATTATTATTATTATTGTCAACACAAGGCTTCTAATTATTGGAAAAAAGACAGCTTTTTTACATATCACAATTGTCTGAAGAAAAACCTTTTATTTCATTTTTCAGCGGGCAAGCCTCGTCAGGAGGACTCTCCACGCTGGCATACGATGCCAGACTGGAGCCCCAAAATCTTCCCCTTCACAGCAGTGCCAGGTCCCAGGAATGCGGCTGCATCACTCCAGTCAGACAAGCCGGCAGATTTCCTGGAGCTGTTCCTCTGTGATGAGCTGCTGCAGATGATAGTTGAGCAGACCAACATCTATGCTAAACAGTGTATCGCGCTGCTGGATGAGCTGCACATGCCCTACACCCGGGTAAACGCCTGGCAACCGCTGTCTGTGGGAGAGCTGAAGCGTTTCCTGGGGCTCCTCTTCCTGACTGGCCTTATCAAGAAGCCCAGGATTGCGGACTACTGGTCTCTTGATGTGGCGATGGAGACCCCATACTTCAGGAAGACAATGTCCCGCAACAGGTTCCAGCTGATATGGCGCTTTCTCCATTTCTGTGACAATCAGAGGGTCGATGCCACCGACCGGCTCCACAAAGTGTGGCTCATCCTTGACTTGCTCCTCTCCAAGTTCAAGGAAATGTACCAGCCCTCACAAAACATTAGTGTGGATGAAGGGATGCTGTTGTGGAGGGGGAGGCTACGTTTCCGTGTGTATAATCCAGCAAAACCGATAAAGTACGGAATAAAAAGCTACATTCTGTGTGATTCAGATAACGGTTATTGCTATGCAATGAAACCATACTGTGGAATTCACAGCACACTTCTGGACACCGTGCAGTTCCTCATTGCCGGCCTTGAGGGTTATGGCTACCGTCTGTGGATGGACAACTTTTACAACAGCGGGACCGTGAGCCGACGTCTCCTCAGCCTCCAGATGCACTCAGCTGGGACACTCCGGGTGAAGAGGGGCGAACCTGCGTCCATCCGGCAGGTGACCATGTCGGATCTGCGAGTAGGGGAACGACTCGCTCGTCATGATGATGGGGTGATGTTCCTGGCATGGCGGGACAAGCGCATCGTCAGGATGATCTCCACCTTCCACCAGGATGTCATGAAGACTGTGGCGGTAAAAGAGAAAGGGCAAAGTGAACGGGTCCTGCAGAGCAAGCCAGCATGTGTTGTCGAGTACAACCAGTACATGAGTGGGGTCGATCGACTTGACCAGAAGATCTCCTACTATCCATTTGTGAGGAAGACGTCCAAATGGAGCTCCAAGTTCGTGGTCTACCTCATGCAGATTGCAATGAGCAACGCGTTTACTGTGTACAGGAAATGCAATCCTACATCCAGCTGCAAAGTGCTCAAAGACTTCACCCTGTCTGTGGTGAAATCGTGGACGGAGGCGACATCTGCTTGCCCCCCCCCTCCTCCTCCGGCAGACGAGCCACCTCCTCTTCCTCCAGGAAAGACACCAAGACACACACGCAAAAGGTCCAATTCAGTGAGGCAGAATGTGGACTTTGCGGGACATGTGCCACAGCCGGTGAAAGTCCCGCCCACCAAGAGCAAGGCAAATCGCAAATGTGCACACTGCGCAGCAAAGGGACACCGTAAAGAGACCAAATTTGTCTGCCCGCAATGTGACCATGTACCTCTCTGCCTCTACCCCTGCTTTTTTGAGTACCACTCACAGTGATTGTTGTATCTTTATACAACAATCACTGTGAGTGATACTCAAAAAGAGACTAGATAACAGTACTATTATTATTCTATAGTTATTTATAGATTATTATTATATATATTATTATATATTATTATATATATTATTATAATATATTATATTATTATATATTATTATATATAGATAGTTATTTATAGATTATTCTATCCTATTCTATAGTACTACAGTACTATAGACTCGCCCCCACATCTCAAAGCAGCAGTTATAAAAGATCTGTATGTTTTGTGCTAACTCCACACAGGTCATCTGAATATGGCTGTCCGGACAGGGGGACGCCCAGAGAGGCCACGGCCCATTGTTTATAGTACAAGACAATAATATTTTCTATAACAGTGATGCTGATGTCATAACTGTCCTCAATGTCATAGGCTCGGATGATGTCATCGGTACAAGTGTCCAGTGATGTCAGCAGTGATGATGTCATCGCTCGTGACCTTTTTTTGCCTCCAATATACAGCATGGTCCCTATCGTTGCATCGGCGCTGTTTCTAGGCCGAACGCCTGGCGCAGCTCAAATCAGTGGGCGTGGACCAGCGCACTTGATATCGTCGTGCTGGCGCTAGACGCAGCCTCAACCATTACAACCACGCCTTTTAAGCGTAAAATTATGCACCGTCATGCTCATTGGATAACTGCAATAAACGAATCGCACGCTTGCCTTTTTAGCTCCAATTCCAGTGATCCCGCAAAACCAGACGAAAGCCAAACGCTCTGCCCCCCCCCCCCTCCCTTCATCCAGTCTGTCTGTCTGACTGCATTATAGGCTATTATTCCATATTATTATGCTTCTCAAACCAATCTAACTGCAGTTTCAATACTGCAAGCATGTAAATACGCTACACTATAGCAAGATCAAAGTGAAAATAATGTACTAAACGCATCAGCTAGAAAAATATAGCCTATTAGATTGGTGAAAGTTTGTCCAGAAAGATATCGTTTTCTCTCCCCTGCTGCAGGTAGAATGATCGATGCACATAAATATACCCTACATTATGTAAAGTCATTGCATAAATGTGTTTTTATTGTAAAACAATGTCAAGTAGGGCCAAGTTATTGGAGCGGACATCACAGTATAGCACACCGCTGTCACTTATCTAAATCACGTTAAACCCACAAGGGGTATGTATATATAGGCTCAAGAGGACATATATGTTTCACATAGGGTGGTGTTTCATTTCAATGTTTTATTTGGTCCAATATTGAAATGTTCGACAATTGCAGGTTGTCTTACCATTACACATTATTTTAGATCTACATTTTATATCTATTTCGGCTCATTTGGTTGCTATTTAGTAGCGAAATGGAGGACCCAATTGCATGCTGGGAGTGGACATTCACAGGCAGTAAACTTACAACTGCTATTTCCTATGGGAAGCTGGGTGCTGCTATGTGTTGTGTCTGTTTGAGCGAGGGAGTCAGAGAGAGAGAGAGAAGGGTGACTCAGAGGCAGAAGAGCACTGGCGCACTGAATAGGCCTGGTTTCAGAGAGAGACAGAGAAGGGTGACAGGGGAGAGGCACAAGTGCACTGGCGCACTGAATAGGCCTGGTTTTCAAAGGCGCAAAGCGCTAAATGTAGGCCAGGTGCGAAGATAGCACTACGCCGGTAGTTAGCGCCGACACGCCCACTTTGGCCCATTCTGGGACTGCGCCACGCCCATTCGGCCTAAAGCGCATTTGGCAGCCTAAAGCCATATTGATATCATCCCAAAACAGGCGCAAGGCACGTTTTTTTGCGTTTAAGGCCCGTTTTAGCGCCGAAGGCTTGTGGGAGAATAGGGCCCCAGCATGTGTTCATTTCCAACTCCTGTGAAGGTTCTTTTCAAGAAAATAAAACAATGCAGGAAATTTTGTGTTTGAATATTTTTATAATGTTACACAAAAAATGAAAGCTTAGAATGTGTAGTTTCATCCAGAAAAAAAAAAAAGTTGATATCTTCTTTCTTTGTGGAAATATGGACTTCAATATCCAGCATGACCCCGTGGAAGTGAGCATTTTGATGTTAGACCAAGCTGCATACTAATATTTGTAGAAAAAAAAAAACATTATTTTGACATACTTTTTCCTGCAGGTAAACTAGACATTCTAAGCTTTCATTTCAGCTATATCATTTTGTTCAACTCAAAGCAGAATTCATTCTGTCGCCTTTCTAACATAAAGATGTGATTATCTCAGAAACTAAGTTCAGCATGCTGTTTTCGGTCTAAAACACTTTTTCAGAGCGGTGTATTTCCAAAATGGAACGGTTTATAAACACAGTTTTTTTTTTAAATGAAACAGAAGGGTTCAAAGTTTAATAGAGGCTATTGGTTGTCCATATAAGAGGAACACAAAAAATGATATGGCTATATTAAAATGCATTGCGGCCTATGTGGCACAGTACAGCAACCTTTTGCCCAAGGGCCGTGGCACTCAAAGTGTTAATGTGCATCCGAGCTGGTATCAACCGCCATGTATCACAGTTCAATATAATAAGTGACCCAGAGTTCAAATCAAGCAATGCTGTCTTTAAAGCCATGTTGACATGCTACAGGAAAATCGGCAAAGACACCAGTGGCCATCATCCTAGTAGAACTGAGTCTGACCTGGGGTCTCATCTATCAAACCTTGCATATAATCCCTACTAAGGATTCCTAGGACTGTGTTGAAAAGAATGACTAACCTATCTGTGACAGCCCGCACACCTGAACGCTATTCTCCGTTAGCAGCAGCTGCCACAGTGATTACACACGGGATCTGCCCCATATCCCGTCCCCTGCATACTCAAATCCAACTCATCCTGTCTACTGACAACCAATTTGGTTTTAAACAAAAGCTTGGCATGGATTTATGTATTTTTGCACTCAAGGAAATTGTAGATAAATATAATAGGCAAAACTCTACAATGTTCATGTGTTTTATTGATGCTTTAAAAGCATTTGATCGTATCAATCACGATAAATTATTTGTAAAATTAACTAAAAGTGGGGTTCCTAGTTTTTTTGTTAGAATACTGGTGTATTGGTATGCGCATCAGACAATGAGAGTGAAATGGGAAAATGTGACATCTGCTCCCTTCCATGTGTCCAACTCTGTTCGCCAGGGTGGAATTCTGTCTCCTGCACTTTTTAATTTGTATATGAATGACTTATCTTTGTTCTTAAATGCATGTGGTACAGGCTCTAGGGTTGGTGACTTGTTAGTCAACCACCTTATGTATGCAGATGACCTGGTCATCCTTAGCCCATATAGTGCTGGTCTCCAACAGCTGCTGAGAATATGTTCACAGTATGGTGCTGATTTTGATATAATATAGAATGCTAAAAAGAGTAAGATCATGATTGTCGGAAGTAGAGAAGACAGACATTCAACGTTTCCTGACTTCTATCTTGCTGGCACTGCACTCAGTGTGTGCAGTGAGTTCACATATCTGGGTCATATTATCTCAGATGACCTGTCTGATGACAAGGACATCTATCCACCTTATTTTTGAATGCCCCACTGTAAAAAATAATTGTGCGTACAAGGTCCGGTTTAACGTGACTATTGCTGCAACTTGCCATTTCCTAATGTATTCTACTTGATTTGAAAAGATGGCTGCCTACACTTAGTCTCTTGTACCCTGGCTGAATTGAACATAACTTGGTCAATAAGTATGTAACATACAAAATAAAACAACCCGTAATATCTTAATTTTATGTAGAATGCAGAGGACATGCAACTGTTTAGTTAAACTTGCATTCCAGGAATATTGTGCTCTTAAGATGACGTTAGTGGCTCGAGTCTGTTTCGTCCTGAAACCCACACGCTTTGCGGTGGTGGTTTTAGCGTAACCTATGTGGGGTTTGGCGTAACCTATGTGCGATTCGAAATAACGCATCCGAGCTAGAAAACGTTATGAATATAGCCACGTTATAAACAACAAACTAACGGCGGTGATCCGTATGGAAACAGTGTTACTCGGAATGGTTAATATTAGCCACAGCAGGCGATTACCCATGAATGCACTGCGCTCTTAAAGGGATATTTATCGACGAGATTTTTGCCAAGCTGGACCTGATTAGTGATTTGCTCCGTTCGCCCAGACGGGTGTCAAGCTGTCAGCAACAAGGCTGGGAGGATCACACCGGAAGAAGCACCCATCAGCAGATCAGGCAAAAATGGCCGCCAAAAATAAGGTGGATAGACAGCGTCAGAAGCTGTATGCTCAAGCGAACATGCTGTGTCGCAAGTTCAGCATGTGCTCTGTACCGTAGGGGTGGGCGGATCGATCCCAAAATATCGATACTCCCGATACCTGAGTCTCGTTTTGAAGATCGATCCTGACAACAAAAGATCGATACTGAACACAGCTTTTGTGCGTGCATTCATGCAGGGCTTCTCCGCCTCGGATTTGCTGTTGTGTCATCACATGTGCACTGAAACAACGAGTATACGTGCCTGGGCCAA